>NW_019175062.1:464984-468071 GCF_002260705.1 Seriola dumerili | reverse complement strand
CGCCGGCTGCAGCGATGTACGTCAGCGCCGTCTTGTTCCTGGTCTTCCAGTCCTCCTCCTGGCCCCTGGTCTTCCTGCTTCGACTCTTGGTGCCTCGACTCTGGATTTGCAAAGGAAGCCTCCGTCGTAGGAGGTGTTCCGCCTGAGAGTGCATCGTCCTCCCAGCGTCACACCGCAGCGTTCGTGCACATCGTGTTAACAGCACGGAGGTTTGAGAGTGGCAGAGGGACGGACGCACCAGAACAGGCAGCAGCATGGCTGGTACTGCAGTCAGTCCACACCTGGGAAACTCAACTGGAGGGAAGCAAAGCACCATCAGCTCTGAATAAACAATATGACACATGAATTTCCAACACAAAATAAAGATGGAGAAGGATACAGAAGACATTTTTAAATCTGTAATCCCTTTGGACATTAAGACTATATACTTGAAACATACAGTATGTCTCAAGACTGGTCAAAAAGTATTAATATTTAATTAATATCTTGCTGGTTAATCTCCCAATATTGTTTGCAATTTATCGTTTACTTTATTGTCTTGAGACATACTGTTTTCTCAAGTATAATAGTCTTAAGTCCAAAGGGATTACAGATTTAAAAATGTCTTCTGTATCCTTCTCCATCTTCTCCATATTTGCTTTTGGTTTATTATTGAATGTTCGAGTTGAATTCATGTGTCATATTGTTTATTCAGAGCTGATGGTGCTTGCTTCCCTCCAGTTGAGTTTCCCAGGTGTGGACTGACTGCAGTACCAGCCATGCTGCTGCCTGTTCTGGTGCGTCCGTCCTCTGCCACTCTCAAACCTCCGTGCTGTTAACACGATGTGCACGAACGCTGCGGTGTGACGCTGGGAGGACGATGCACTCTCAGGCGGAACACCTCCTACGACGGAGGGCTTCCTTTGCAAATCCAGAGTCGAGGCACCAAGAGTCGAAGCAGGAAGAACCAGGGGCCAGGAGGAGGACTGGAAGACCAGGAACAAGACGGCGCTGACGTACATCGCTGCAGCCGGCGTGGGATGTTGATGCCTGTCGTTACCTGCAGTGCCGCTCTACAGACTCACTGCCAGGTGAGGAGAGAAACCAACCTAACACCCTAAACATGAGCTGAGTTTTCACCCCCTGCCCCCACCCCCCCCCCACCCCGTGTGCCTGTGTGACCCCCGTGTTTGTCTGTCAGGCTTCAGGGCTTGGCGGCACGGCAGTGGCCGGCCACGACACAGATCTGGTGGAGACGATGAAGCCGGTGAAAGAGCGCCCTCCAAGATCACCTTCAACGCCGACACACATGCCAGCATGCAGTGGAACTTCAGACCGCAGGCAGACGGAGATCTTTGTAAGACCAGGTTTCACTCAGGACCTCTGTGTCATTTCCCTGAATCTAAACTGTCTCCACAAAAAATCTCCGTCTGCCTGCGGTCTGAAGTTCCACTGCATGCTGGCATGTGTGTCGGCGTTGAAGGTGATCTTGAGGAGCGCCTCTTTCACCGGCTTCATCGTCTCCACCAGATCTGTGTCGTGCGCGCCACTCCGTGCCGCCAAGCCCTGAAGCCTGACAGACAAACACGGGGTCACACAGGCACACGGGGGTGGGGGGGGTGGGCAGGGGGGGTGAAAACATCAGCTCATGTTTAGGGTGTTAGGTGTTCCTCCCCTCACCTGGCAGTAGAGTCTGTAGAGCGGCACTGCAGCGTACGACAGGCCAATCATCCCCACGCCGGCTGCAAGCGATGTACGTCAGCGCCGTCTTGTTCCTGTCTTCCAGTCCTCCTGCCTGGCCCCTGGTCTTCCTGCTTCGACTCTTGGTGCCTCGACTCTGGATTTGCAAAGGAAGCCTCCGTCGTAGGAGGTGTTCCGCCGAGAGTGCATCGTCCTCCAGCGTCACACCGCAGCGTTCGTGCACATCGTGTTAACAGCACGGAGTTTGAGAGTGGCAGAGGACGGACGCACCAGAACAGGCAGCAGCATGGCTGGTACTGCAGTCAGTCCACACCTGGGAAACTCAACTGGAGGAAGCAAAGCACCATCAGCTCTGAATAAACAATATGACACATGAATTCCCAACACAAAATAAACAGACAACATACAGATGTGAAATTAGAAAAACACATTTTTAAATGCAAAACCACCTCCATGTGTTCTGGGACTGCCTATCATCAGACTGGAGAAGGATACAGAAGACATTTTTAAATCTGTAATCCCTTTGGACATTAAGACTATATACTTGAGAACATACAGTATGTCTCAAGACTGGTCAAAAAGTATTAATATTTAATTAATATCTTGCTGGTGGCTGGTAAAAAAGAACCTCACCAGGAAATGGTTTTTCACAGGACAGCCAACTGTAAATACATGGATGGATATTACACATTAACAAAATGGAGAAAATAACAGCTTTTGTTCATCATAAATTGGAACAATTTATAGCATACTGGGAAAAATTGATTTAATATATGTAATGCCACAAAGGCCTGATTTTTTGACATGTCATATACATTCAGTTAAAATCTGAAACACATTGTATGGAAATATAATTGATGCTGAATTCAATAAATTAAAAAGAAAACCACATTTTTTTCACAGTATATTAAAATTTTGAGTTTAAAGTCTGGCCATAACTTAATTATAGCCTAATGAAAATTCATTCTTAATTAATCTCCCCAATATTCTTTGCAATTATCGTTTACTTTATCTAACAGTTAAATATCTTGAAAATATGCCTGTCACAATGGGATAGAAGCAAATTCCTAAGATTGAGAAACAGGAATCCGCAAATATTTAGGTATTTTTGTTCGAGAAATGATTATGGATTACCAAAATAGTTCCTGTTTTAATTTTTTTGGTCAACCAATCAATTAATTGGACGATGATTGCAGACCTTCTCTCTCTTTGGACAAAGACATCACAGAGATACATTATGTTTCCAAGCACTCCAAACCAAACTCCGTTCAAAAAACGTTACATTTTAATGTACTTCCAGGATTTTATTGAAAGTAAATTATATTTTCAATTCGGCACATGTTCACTGTTTATCAGCAACTATGCTTACAGTGAATTGAGTAAAATCTAAATTATCTATAATAACAC
>NW_019175062.1:444808-464959 GCF_002260705.1 Seriola dumerili | reverse complement strand
TGGTCAAAAAGTATTAATATTTAATTAATATCTTGCTGGTGGCTGGTAAAAAAGAACCTCACCAGGAAATGGTTTTTCACAGGACAGCCAACTGTAAATACATGGATGGATATTACACATTACAAAATGGAGAAAATAACAGCTTTTGTTCATCATAAATTGGAACAATTTATAGCATACTGGGAAAAATTGATTTAATTATGTAATGCCACAAAGGCCTGATTTTTTGACATGTCATATACATTCAGTTTAAAATCTGAAACACATTGTATGGAAATATAATTGATGCTGAATGTCAATAAATTAAAAAGAAAACCACATTTTTTCACAGTAATTAAAATTTTGAGTTTTAAAGTCTGGCCATAACTAATTATAGCCTAATGAAAATTCATTCTTAATTAATCTCCCAATATTCTTTGCAATTTATCGTTTACTTTATCTAACAGTTAAATATCTTGAAATATGCCTGTCACAATGGGATAGAAGCAAATTCCTAAGATTTGAGAAACAGGAATCAGCAAATATTTAGGTATTTTTGCTCGAAATGATTTATGGATTACCAAAATAGTTCCTGTTTTAATTTTTTTGGTCAACCAATCAATTAATTGACGAATGATTGCAGACCTTCTCTCTTTGGACAAAGACATCCAACAGATACATTATGTTCCAAGCACTCCAAACCAAACTCCGTTCAAAAACGTTACATTTTAATGTGACTTCACAGGTTTATTGAAATAAATTATTATTTTCAATTCGGCACATGACTCACTGTTGTATCAGCAACTATCTTTACGTGAATTGAGAAGGAAACATTAATCACCCTCAATCAGACAATTAAGAGAGAAACACAAAATACTTGTCTGAAACTTTCTGGTTAGTGTTTTCCGTGCATGACATATATGCCGAATTGATCGGTGGATACTGATGATTCTTGAAATGTCTCATGTTGTATTGTAGTATGAATGTCTGTGCGCCAAAACCCAGCAAAGTCTTAATTTGTCAAGTTTTCAGCCGAGGTTTGGGCGTTTGTTTAAACATGCAGCGGATTCCAGGGCGGTAATTGGGACAGGCTAACATTGATGTTAAAGCTTAGCTTCATTGATCTTGATTGAAAAAGCTGTTACATTTAACAGAACGAGCAAACAGTCAAGATAAGACACAGTGACAAATAAATAACAAGCGAACAGAACAGATGATGAAAATAAAGTGACACGTTCAAAGGCTTTACTTTAGACTTTTAAGATGATATTTAAAGTAACGATACCTTAAAAAATGAGCTGCACTGACATTCAACGCCGGACTGCTACAAGTTACAAAACATGCTATACGGAAACACACATAACACTGGTGCAACGCGCAGTCAGCTCCCTCTGAATTCGGCCACATGCGGAAAGGTTCCGCATCGGTATCTATGCATCTATGGTGGACACACACTTTTGTCTGTTTATACTTGTGAGGACCTAAAGCTGAACCTGATTCTAATCTGAACCTGAAAAGTCTGGACCGTCTAACAGGACTGCAGAGAAGTGGAACCAGTACATTTAGTCCAGTACTGTACTCCACCACAGTTCAGACACAAATATTACTTACTTTTTACTCCACCATATTAATCATATTAATTTTACTGTCTACTTTGATTCAGATTAATGTGATATTATAAGTAGCAGAGTATTTATCCCACCACAGTGCAGAAATTTTTAAAGTGAAATTGGTCTTCACAAAGATAGCTATACAAGCCCTGACATACAGGGCAAGATCTTTGTAGTCATTTTGTGTCTCTTTGTGATCATTTTGAATCTTTTGCTTCTCTTTGTAGTTGTTCTTACTTTCTTTGTAGTAGTTTTATGTCTCTGTGATCATTTTGAATATTTTTATTTTTTATTGGTTTGCATCCTTTTTGTGATCATTTTTTGTAGTTTCTCCATCTCTTTGTAGTTGTGTTGTGTTGCTTTGTAGTTGTTTGCATCTTTTTGTAGTTGGTTTGCATCTCTTTGTAATTGTTTTGAGTCTCTTTGTAGTCAATTTGTGGCCCCTCAGGCCCTTTCATGTAATCTTCCATGATAACAGTATTTATATATAGAATGTATAATCATTTTATTTCTATGTTTTCCATTGCTTATTTACAGTCTTACATGTGTAGTTGTTGTATTGCTGCTTTATAGCGAACGTGGTTGTAATAGGGTGTTTATAAAGAATGTATGTGACTCAGAGGGACGTACGGCGGCCGTGTGAGGTCAAATGCGCTTCGCTGCCCGTACGGAGGGGCTGCTGTAGTAATGGAGGGGGTCACAGTCGGCCAGGTATTTGATGCGGAATGCATCCTCAGCAAACGGCCGAGAAAGGTAAGTAAAAGGCGGGTTACGGCGCGGTGGGAACTCATGTTGTGACAGGAGCAGTCGTCCGTGTGTCTCTGACATCGTGTTTGTGTTTGTCCACAGGGGAAGTTTGAATATCTGGTGAAGTGGAGGGGGTGGTCGTCCAAGTAAGTAGCTAGCTAGCCCCCGGTGCTAGCCGACACACTGAGCAGCAGAAGAACGGCAGCAGACAATGCGCGGCCCGGTGTTCCCTCTCCTGTGATGGGGGGGTTGAATCTGAACACAGCTGCATAAAACATCAGGTTTACTCTGTAGCTCAGTGGCTGGTAAACACACCGCGGATACAACGTCAAACAGCCACCGTTTCTGGTCTCGTTGTTCGGCTTTTCTGCACCGAGCAGCTGATGCTAGACCGGTATCAGACCAGGACCAGCTGCAGGCTCGGCTGGGTTACCTGGAACCAGGGCTCATTGTAAAGAGGGAAACCTGTGGTTTTAATGCTCACTACCAGACTGACATTTAAACATCCACCATTATAATCATTTACCAGGACATCACATTACACAGTGTGGTGTAACTGTCCTTCAGTCTGCTGATTATACTCTAGATAAACTATTTAACCTTTGAAATGTCAGCGGCCAAGATGACGTCTTCACATGTTTTATTTTGTCCAAACAACTGTTCAGAAAACCAAACATATTCAATTTATTATCATGAGCGACAATTAAAAACATCAAATCTTCACATCAGAGAAACTGGAAACGGCTAATATTTCACATATTTTCTTAAAAAATTAAAAAACCAAACAGTTAGATTCATTTCCTGCTGATCAATTAATCAGTTTATCATCAGCTCTAGTTATTATGCTCACAGGCCGGTCTGACTCTCTCTATAACAATAACAGCTGCAACGATGGATTGTTTTCATTATCATGTAATGTGCTGATTATTTTTCTCAATTAGTCATTTAGTCCATAAATGCTAAAAAAAAAAAATAGTGTAATAACTTAGGATTTCTCCAACTGTGTTGTGTTTAATGACCCTGTTTTGTCAGAACAACTGTCCAAACCCTGAAGATGTTCAGTTTACTGTCACATTTGAAAAGCTGAACCAGAGAATATTTAGTATTTATGATTAAAAATGACTCGATTATTGATCGATATTGACATTTATACGTTGATTGTCAGAAGTTGTTCAGTCTCACTGTCCTCCAGCTGCAGAATTTACACAATTACTCAGATATGTGATCAGATCACACTATCACTGGTTTCTGCAGGATCCATCAGCATAATTAATCATTAATATATCGTTCAAACCCGGAGGATTTCATTTTAAAATGTAGTTTTGTGTTCACAAAGTCCAGATCAGAAAGTTTCCAAGGTGAATTTTGGGCAAATGTGTATATAAACAGGTGTTTCCTCTGTGTAGTAACAAGGGTTAATATTAAGACATTTACATCAACAACATTTACAAGCTATTTGTGTTAATATCAGCATGAACTAGTCAGGACAGAGTAATGACCTGGAGCTGACTGAGTTTGATACCAAACCACTACTAGAAACATTACTTTTTTTTATTGTATTACTTCACGATTCACTTAAAGCCCTCTATGAGACTCTGTCAAAAAACAAAAATAATAAATCTGATAAGTCAAAATAGATAATATGGAAACAATTTAGGACCAGTGAAGTAAAATTATAGACATCCAAAATTAAAAAAAAAAATTATTAAAAAATAACAAAAATCTTAATACATAAAATATCAAACAGAAAAACAAAACTAATCCAAATAACTAAAACAAAAAAAAGTTGAGGTATAGCTGCCTGATACTCGAAACCCTTTATAAAAGGAAAGAAGACATTTGGGATAAAAAGACATTATATAAATGATGGACGTACATGTGTTATGGTGTTATATCTTTCCCATAGAAACATGTTTTTCTATTGCTGAAAAAAGAAGCCAACATTCTCAGGTATTAAACGTCATCTAAACTCCAGTGGCTGTACAAAACTATAAATAGAATAAAAAAAAACTTTGGTTCATTCAGGAATTATAAAAAATGATCTGCCAGCTTTTATACTTTTATTCTGTTAGAGTCGCTGACTGTTGACGTAATAACATCATTATCTGTCAACTGTTGTCAGCAGAACATGTCAGCAGAACATGTACTAACTGAGTCGTCGAAAGTTTTCCTCGTGTTTAAACTTTGATCCATTTTTCAAATGTTACTGAGATTGACCTGGTGTTTGTTTGATTCATGAACTGACGAGGTCATTAATTAACATGATTCATTCTCTGGTGTTTTCAGGCACAACAGCTGGGAGCCAGAAGAAAATATTTTGGACCCAAGGTTACTGGCAGCATTTCACAAAAGGTGTGTGTGTGTGTGTGTGTGTGTGTGTGTGTGTGTGTGTGTGTGTGTGTGTGTGTGTGTGTGTGTGTGTGTGGGTGGTATGTGTGTGTGTATGTTTTGGAAATAACAGCTATTAGGCCCAATAATGAAAACACCATTTATTGTACTGAGCCTGTAAGTTCCTACAGAAACTGCAGCTGCCTCAGGGCCAAAGATATGTCTGTTCTTCAGTTCGGTTTAACGATAAATAATTAAAAGAAAAAAAGAAAAACAGATCACAGATTCTTCTTTTTCTTCTTCTAGCTCAGTGTCTGAATGTTTTCTCTTCCTATTGTTCCAGAGAACAAGAGCGGGAGCTTCTGTTCCAGAAGAAAGGAAAGAGGCCGAGAGGACGACCACGGAAGATTCTGGTGATCAGCTGTTCAGTGATTTCGCCTGTTGCTTCATTTCCTGCCTTTTCTCTTTCACTCATTTTCTTTCTCTTTTCTGCAGCCTGCACCAACCGCCACCAAGGACAGCCGCTCCTCGTCCTCCTCTTCCTCCGGCCTCTCGTCTTCGGCCTCCTCCTCGTCCTCAGAGGATGAAGATCACACGAAGAAAGCGAAGCGTGTCCATCCTGTCCCCCAGAAGAGGCCCCAGATCCTGCTGGCCAAACCCGACCCCCCCCGCAAGAAGAAGCGTGGGAGGAAGCCGCTGCACCCGGACCTAAGGGCTTTAAGACAGGCGAAGAGCAGACCTCCTGCTCCATCTCCTCCTCCTCCCCCTCCTCCTCCTCCTCCTCCTCCTCCTCCACGACACCACCAGGCGCTCAGACTGCTCAGAGATGAGCCTCGGCCCGGGGTGAAGAAGCCTCTGCAGCCGGCCAGCTTCACCTACACAGGGCTGAGCAGGAGCTCCAGAGACGAGGCTGCCTCTGCCTCCCAGACCTCCGCCAGCTCCTTCTCCCAGACCGCTGCCTCCAAACCCGGATCCCTTAGCTGCATCTGGACCAACCGCTCCCTGTCCTCCTCCTCTTCATCCTCCTCCCACAACAAAGCCAGTCCTTCAGCACAAAATAAGAACTCTGCGTCCGAGCTGAAGCGGTCTATGTCCGAATCCGGCAGCAGAGGAGACGGATTCAAAGTGTCGCCTCTGAAACAAAGTGGCAGTTCGGGATCGTTGGGTTTGCACAGCAGCTTCGGGGGGGGCCAGGCGGTGGCCCAGCGCTCCCAGCTGGGCCAGCGGAGGCAGGAGGGCGTCGGAGGCCAGAGCGGGTTGGTTCAACACAAGCAGCAGAACTCTGGCCTTTCCAAACCGTCGTCATTATCCTCACCCACACCTCGAGACCGAGCCAACCAGGCACTGAGCCTCCGAGCCCTCAACCTGCAGAGCGTCAGCAAGCTGCCGGCCGGCAGCAGCACAAGCAGCGCCATGGTGGCAGCGTCTAGGTCAAGCTTAAGGAGCGGCGGCGGGATTGTCGTAAAAGGAGGAGTGGGTAGCATCAAAGAGACTCGGATGTCAGCTGGAGGGCAGCGCTCTGGTTTGGCTGCAGGCGGCACTGCAGAGCCGGGCAGGGGGAAGGAGATGATGGCAGGAGGCAGCTCCAGCCGAGGGAGCGGCGGCGGCGGCAGGCAGGAGGACAGGAAACACGGGCTGAGCTCTCAGAACCGGAGCCTGAACGAGCTCAGCACCGGAGACTCGGACGAGACCAGCAGCAGCGAATCAGAGCACGATGACACCGCCTTGTATCCCAGCAAGAGCCGGCCCAGCCTTGGCAACGACGCCACCGAGTCGGATACAGAGACGGACTGGCGGCCGACCCGCAGCCTCTTGGAGCACGTGTTTGTCACCGACGTCACGGCCAACTTTATCACGGTCACGGTGAAGGAGTCTCCTACCAGCGTGGGATTCTTCAACTCACGAAATCACTGAGGGACGTCTGTGCTCAGCCTGACATCACTTCCTGCCACAGCTCTCAGGGTTCCTACAGCTCTGGAACTTCATCCACAAACAGCTCACAGAAGTTTTTCCACAAAGAGATGCACAAAACGTTTGGACGACACAGTTTCAATAATCCAGTGATGTTACATAAAGACAAAAACATGGTGAAGAGATCACCTCTGGTTCAGCATTTGTAGAAACATTGTAGGAACCCTGATGTTTAGATCCCATTTACACCTGGTGTTAAAATGCAGTCTGTGTCTGGAGAAGGGAAAACTGACAAAGACTTAGGTTTTTCATTCAGTCACCTAAACAGGAAACAGGAAACAGTCACTGCAAAAACCTTCCTACAAGAAGTCAAAAGAGTTGACTTCGACAGGAAAGAGCCCATGATGAGTTTGCCTGCTGCACCTGTGCACAGGAGAAACTCAGATCCAGTTTCTAAAGTAAAACACCTCTGTAGTTTTCTGTTGACAGCTTTAACGTCCTGTAATCTGCGACATGAAATCCTCTCGTTCATTTTTCACTGATCAAAACAAACATGGTACTTTGAGCTCAGGCTCAAGCACGAGACATGACTCTTAACAAAAATCATTTCTGAAGCATGAAGCCATCAGAGTGTAAACTGAACATTCACAGGACAGTGAATTCAACCAGATGCTCTTCAAAAGTGGACAAAAACCAGTCCAGGACATCAGACAAATTCTGGAGCTGCAACAATTAGTTGATTAATGTATTGACAGGAAATGAATTGGCCAGTATTTTTTTTTAATTGACTGAATCATTTCAAGTTATTTTTTTAAGTAAAAATGCCAAAAAATTCTCTGGTTACAGTTTCTCCAATGTCTTTTAGCTATTTTCATATTTGTAGACCAAGCAATTAATCGCAAAAATAGGCAGTAGATTAATTGATTAAATTAAAATAATTGTTAGTTGCAGCCCTTAGTTTTGTACATTATGTCTATCAGCAATCAAAGTATAATTTACAAAAATAAGACACAAGTTATAATAAACAGGATTCTTACTGAGGTCTTGGAAAATGTTAAAAAGTAAAAACTTCCCATTTCATTCAAACCTTCACCAAAACAAATAATTAATTAAGACCCTTTAATTCCTCTAATAATTTAAAGCTGAATATAATTTTGTTGACAGCAACTGAAAACTACAGCAGCATCTTTTTCCAGAGATCAAGTCTGAGTAGTTTGGTGGCGTTAAATTGTAGTTTGGTTTGATATTAGATTCCTTCTTACACTTGAGAACAGTAGCTTGACAAATAAATCTTTAGTAAAAGGCCAACTTGCTTGCTTTTTTGTAGGGCTTTCAAGTGCATCTCATGGTCATGTGAATGGAGCTTTTATATGGCTGTTATATCAGCAACTCATACTTGACCACCTGCCATCATGTAACTGTTCTGTCCAGTGATGAGGACCAATGGAGGCAGTTAAAAGCCCTGGAAAAAGTTAGTAAATGGACCTTGATTACAGATTATTTTGTCACAGAGTTGCATCGGCTGTCGAACTGAAGTTACATCAGGTTTCACCGAGCATCAACCTCTGAAGTCAACACTGAAGTACCAAAACATGCAGTTCCTCTAATGACCACTAGAGTCTGGCTCCAACAGTGAGTCAATCCCCACAGACTCCCATGTTAAAATGCCAAACCAAAGCAGAAATAAACATGTTTACAGCCTGGTACAAAAAACAGTTTTGGTCTCTATAGCCAATTTCCTCCTTCATGACAGCTGTTGTATAACTCACCTGTTAACATTTTAAAGTTATGGAGAATTAAGGGCGTTGTCGCTTTGAGTGACAGGTGGGTGAGTGTATGTTCGCCACAGGAATATGCCGAAGTCTCAGCTCCACACACGCCCCTCCTCTTTGTCCATTTTTGGATAAGCTGGGAATTAAGGGCGGAGTCAGACACTGCCAAGATGGCAATGGTGGAGCAGTTTACTCTAATCTTCAGAAACCTGTGGGTGACGTCACAGAAGCTACGTCCATCTTTATTTAGTCTGGTAGAAACAGCTGCATCTCACTGTGCACTGCATGAAGTTGTATTGTTAATGAACCATCGACTCATCACTGTTGAGAACTTGAACAGCTGACGCAACTCTGTGACAAAATAATCTGTAATCAAGGTCCACTTACTAGCTTTTTCCAGGTCTTTCAACTGCCTCCAGTGGTCTCCGTTCAGAAGACCATAAGATGCTGTTGAAAGCCCAGCAGAAAAGCATTGTTGCAGTTTCTTCTCTCCGTTTTCGAACTGCGTTGTGTTAGAAAGTGTAAACACGGGGTCTGACACCACAGATGGATGTACCACAGATGCGACACCTCCTCTCCAGTGCCTCAGGTTCTATCTACCCACTGCCACCGTACAGCTGCTTGTGATGATTAGTTTGAGTAGGACGTTTGTGCTTGTCGGACCTGTATCCAAACTAAATATGTGGCTTTATCCAGAGCAGCATGTTTAAAAAAAATTCTAACAAAAAAAAAAAGAAAAAGAAAAAAAGAAGTGAGGTCTGTCTGTGATCTGTAAACTTTCATCCATAAACAAATCCCATCTAGGTTTTTTTTTAATTATCTTTCAGTTCCCCTTGGACCAAAGGTGTTATGAATGTGAATTATGTCGTTTTTGATTTTTGATTATTGACAGTATTCCTTGCACTACGCACAGTATAAATGTAAGCTCATCATCTCAAAGAAGAGACATTCCATCATCACTATATTTCTGAATTTTATACAGTTTTAATACATTTGCCGTCACAGTGTCTTTTGGAGTTGAAATATGTGTTAATTTATATTTGTAAATATGTTTTTTTTTTTTTCATGTGATATCTGATATCTATCTGGTGCTCATATTGGCTTACTAGCTTCAGATACTTGTAGCCTGTGTGCCTCTGCCATTTTTAAGGTATTTGAAATAAACCATAAGTACCTAAAGGATAAAAATGCCCACTGTATGGATACACGATATTAAAGGATGTTTTGGGCCTTGACTGCTGTTCACATCTTCACCAGGAGGTGTCCCTGTTGGACAGTGAATGAAGCCTCTGTATCACCTGGTGAGTCACCTTCAATATTTCTCAGTTACATCTGATGCTCAGAACTTTTATTTTTATTTAACCTTTATTTAAGGTTGAATAAAAGAGTCAGTATCACTAAAATGGTTTAGAAAAACCATGTCCATTTAATACAGTTTTGTTTTTACCCAATGCTGTAGAAGAATGAAGCCAATTAATGTGAAAAACTAATGAAAGATCCATGTTAAAGGGGCTATTTAAAAGTTTTTGCTACATTGCTATCGTTAGCATTAATAGCTGTTTTCTCACCAGTCTCACCAAGAACTTAAGCCGTGGTTGCATTAAGGTAATACAACCTCTGAGCAGCTGTTTCAGGGCAGACCAGAAGCCACAGTGACTTGGTATCAAAAAGTGACAAGCTGAACGGGCTGTGGCTAGGTGGTTAGCATGCTAACTTCATTAGAAAAAAAGAAGTGATAGAATTAAAACCAGAAGGTCGCTTTTCTGGACATAGCTGTTGGTGAGTTTGGTTTGGACCAGTGATTTAATGGGAAAAACTAATGAAACTAATTATTAAAGGAGCTATCTGTAAGTTTTTGCTATTGCTACATAGCTAACGTTAGCATTAGCAGCTCTTTAACTGTGTAATTTGTGAGTTCATAAGTGATTTGAGGGCTTTAGCTGTGACAAATCACTAGATGTCGTAACGTTCCACACAGATGGATCAGTGAACAGACTAATAATCCAAATTAACAAACAGGTTAATGAAATAAGCAAATGAACGTGGTAATAAACAAAGTGAACAGATGAATAAACCGAATAGATAAATGTATTAATAACTCAAATGAGTGTATTAATCAGTATATTAAGTTCTTGAAAAGTCTTAAAAAGAATTGAATTCATTTTTCACAGAAATAACAAAGATGATAAAATCCTAAATTTGATTTACAAAAGTCTGAAATATTTTTCCCGCCCTGCTCTGTGCAGAAACAATAATTAAAGAGAAAAAGGTTTTCATATTTGATTTGGGTAAAAACTGTCTGGACATTATGCACTAAGATATATGTGAACCTGAAATGAATCAATTCCATCCATTTCCTGCTATTTGTCAAAGTCATGTTTAATAATTAGTTAATGAGGTTATTAGTAATTATAAAATTATGGGGTGTACTGATATCTTGAGTTATGAGTTATTAAAAAGGTGCAGAAGCTGCAGAAACTAATCAACTGAGCAAATAGATTAATAATAACTAAGTCTAATTAATGAACCAGTGAGTGAATGGATTAATGAACAGATCACTAAACTGAGCAGTTTAATGAACCATGTGAATGGATGAATGAATCTGTTTACAGTTACTATTATTATTATTATGATCATCACTGTGGCCTGTGACTGCAGCTGTGACGTCAACGCAGAGAAACTCACAACAACAATATTTCTGTCTGAAAAAAAACTGTGACGCTGAAACAAAACTCAGGAAACACTTCAGAGTTACACCAACAAAAACACAACTCATCACACTCACACAGAAGTGATGTCTGCAGGACAGCTGGCTGCAGGTCAGTGTGTGTGTGTGTGTGTGTGTGTGTGTGTGTGTGTGTGTATGACTGACAGAAGCTATCATCCCACAAAGCTGCAGATTCAGTGATTTATGGCCAGAGCCGTGCAGAGAGGTGGAATTTTCCCAAAATAAGTTTGAGTAAACAGGCTGCGACAGAGGGGCCCTCACAGCACACTGGTATGCATAAACAGTTTGAACAGTGCGGGGCAGTGTAACCCCCCACCCTCCACCCCCCACCCCACCCTCAGCTGACACACACTCACACACACACACACTTGCAGCACATTACAGCGCAGTGAGACGCAGCCTCAGTCTGAATCCCTCGTGTCATTTTTGCAGCTTTACATATTCCAGTCACAGAAAACACACACACACACACACACACACACACACACACACACACACACACACACACATACACACACACACACAAGCTCAGTTCTACAAAAAAAAGTCTCATTTTAATGGAGGGTGAATGACAGCTGGACACCACTGCCCCCTTGTGGCCGTTGGACAGTTGACAGACAGTGGATGGTGGATATGTTGAAGGTTTTACAAACTGTTCACCAAAACTAAACTGAGTGTTTTGCTGCTGTCACGACGGACGAACAAACAAACAAACAAACAAACAAGCACACAAACAAACAAAGCTCAGTTTCTGTTTTATTGTGAAAAGTTTCATTTTTTGAGTAAATCCTTTTAACGTTAGGACAGCATATTTTTTGCTACATTTGAAGTGTGGTTCTGCAATGTCGGCCACTTTGGTCCAGTTGGATAAATTATCATAAAGTTTCATTCATTCACGTTCCTCAGAGGATGAATCCTGAAGTTCACTGATCCTCTGGCGCCTCCATGAGGTGAATGTTTGTGGTTTTAGCTGAAACATCGCAACAAATCTGTGACTGTCATTGCAAAAAACAATGAAGCACAAACCTAGGCAACAGTGAGACACTGAGAAACTTCCACAAATAGTGTGAGAGTGTCTATCTACACACACACACACACACACACACACACACACACACACACACACACACACACACACACACACACACACACACACACACACACACAGTGAGGGCAGCCTGGGATTACCAAACAGCAGTCTGTGTGTGTCTGTCTGGGCCGGAGGAGTCTCCCTGTTGGCACAAAGACAACCAGACTGTCATCAATCTACTGCTAAACCAACACCACTGACTGTCAACACAAACCTGCAGCCTGTTAACACACACACACACACACACACACACACACACACACACACACACACACACACACATAAAGCAGCCTATAGACATATATGCCCCAGACACGTGCCCCACCTTTGTCTGAATACTTTTGATCAGACAGTAAAAGAAGACGACAATTTTTTAACCTTTGAAAGAGAAAATAATGACAATGTACAATCTCTCTGGCATTCAAGAGAATCTGTTTGTTTTCCTTTTTATTTCTTCTTATTTTATTTCTAAGTTTACTCTCAGTTTCTAAAGAGTAAAATTCTGGTCACAAAAATGTGGAAATTTATAAAATTTCTAAAGTTTGAAACTCTGAAATTTCTTCACCTAAACATCTGCATCTTCACACCTGGACAAGAAATTAGTTATTTAAAGTTCCTCCAGATGTATTTTAAACTGTAAAAATCCCTTGATTCATGTTTAGTTTAACATGGTTTTCACATATAAAAACTGGGTCTGAAGCTCATCTACTCTTAATTCCTGATTGAGAAACCTGGATCAGGCCTTGAGCCCCGCCCACCACCTGCTTGCTCCAGGTGGACAGCTGAAAGAGCAGAGAGTATCAAGATGGTTAGAGGAGGCCACATGTTTGAGCCTCAGTCAGACCCAGACTCAGATGAGGAGTCTGTAGAGACCAGAACCAGAGACTAGCAGACGGATCAGAACGGTTAGCATCTTTTCAGAACGGTTAGTGAAGTTAGTATCTTTTCAGAACAGTCAACATCTTATATTTATTTATGTTGTTTATTAGCTTGTAACTGGCAGTGTCTGACACAGTGTAAGTGGTTGTGCTAATGCTAACACTCTTTCTCTGTACTGACAAGGTTTCGGGTGTATTTAGCCACCGAATCTGTCATTGGTTCACTGCAGTTCACGGTGGAAACACTCAGTCATGGTATTGATAGATTATTTCACTCATCACATGTATAGTATTATGTAAAAACATATGGACGTTGACAAGGTGAAACACTTGATTTTCATCAGAGGGTCTTTAATATTTATTTTATTTGAAACATGTCAGACTGCACCTGAGTGATGAGGTCTGTCACTGAAGGAATCTCCAACCTCTGATCCACAGGGATGCAGACTGCTGTCCTTCCAGGACCTGGTATTCAGACACAGAGCTGGTTGCTGTCTTCAGTTTTCAGCTTTAATTATTTATTTATCTATTTTTACATTAGAGAAAGGTTTTTCATTCACACAGCACTAGAAGCAGTTTGGGAATCAGGTGGTAGCCTTACAATGTGTGTGTGTGTGTGTGTGTGTGTGTGTGTGTGTGTGTGTGCGTGGGTGGGTGGATGCTGGCGGCAGTCAAGCATGGCGGTGGGCGGCTGCAGATGCCGACTGTCTCCTCACACCAGAGTGAAAACCTTGAAACGTCTCGGTGTGACATCCGACTCCGCCCACTCCTCCCACCTGTCAGAGCCCGTCCTCAGTTTGTTTTCTCAGCACCGTCCCTACTGTACACACTGATCTGTGTGTTACTACGGCTCAGACTGACATCAGCACCATTATCCTAGAATCCTCTTTGCCAAGAGCTCGATAGTTTTGGAAAATTTTTTCCTTTTCTTCTTCTGTGTTTTATTTGAAGTGTTGATTTATAAGATACATTTGTGGTTTTAAGAACCAAAAACCACCTCAATCTAGTTTTACATCTCCTCTCTCAGGCTTCTCTCTGGAGCTCTAGTAACAACAGGTCGGTGAGCCAATCAGAAGAGAGGAGGCTCTGAGCCTCTCTTCTGATTGGCTTACTGGTTTCTGAGAGATCAAATAAAAATATAGCAGATTTCTGGTAAACACTCAGAGAACCCAAATCCTGCAAGGTTGGATGGTGAGTCCAGGTGGGTCGGGCTTGGGGTGTGGCTGAGGGAGGTTGTGACATCACAAAGTTCCAGAAGTCCTGACGGCTGGTTTTAAGGCTCAGTTTCTGAATACAGGCTGTGTGCATTTCTCTGTGGACTGAGGCTTTGATACTTTTACAGTATTACTATATAACCTAGACCTGATCTATAATCAAACAACACATGGACATCTACCTTTAGACTATATGGACCTTTAAGTAAACGTGTGATCAATCATCGTCAACAACCAACAATCCCCCAGAGAAAGATCAATGACAATGTTTTTGTTTTGTTTCTATTTTGAATAAATAAGATGGAAGCGCTTCATCCTTGCTTTTAATTAAATATGATTCATTATCATGGTCATTACTCACTTTATGTTATTTACATTTTTTATTGTAATTATGTTGTAAATTGTATTTTAATCTATTCCATCTGTTCTTTTATTATTCATTTTCTTCTTGTTTTTGTTTGCTAACGATAGAATAGCTTTTTAAATCTATTTCATTGAATCTCATTGTCATCAGTCTGTGAAGCTCTTTGAACTGCACTGACCTGTATGAAAGTTGCTGTACAAATAAAGTTTGATTGATTGACACTGAGCGTAGATTGATGAGGGAAAAGATTACTATAAATAAAAATAAAACAAGGTCATCAGATAGAACAGCAGCAAACATCGTCCTTTAACACAGACCTGTCTGAATGTAGGAGGTTCAGTCAGGCTGGTAGTGCCAATCACCGCGCGCACACACACACACACACACACACACACACACACACACACACATCAAAGCCAGGTTTGACCTCGACCTGAATACCTGCCCACCCTGCAGCAGTGATAAGAGCCAGATTGAATCCTCCACACCTCCGCCTTTCAGCGCCCTGCCCTCAGCTCATCCTCCTCCTCTCCATCAGCTGATAAGCTCTGAACCAAAGCACCTGTGCTCCGGGATAATGTGACACTGTGGGTTTCCCCTCAGAGAAAATCGAGGATGCTGTATTTACTGTATATATATATTATATTAACATATATTGACAGGCTTTATACACGCACACATTGCATTTGCGTATGGGACTACAAGACACACTACTTCAAACTGTCTGCTGAGATTATAGACTGGACATTTTACACTTGGTCAGGTGTTTATAGTTGGGATATTTTTTGTTTCAGTTCAAATTTCTTGTGTGTTTGTAACGTTTTGCAGGTTATACACACATTAGCTGAATCACTCGAGGCTGTGTCCCAAAGTGCTTCTGATGGTTTGATTTAGCTCCTGAGGTTGAGGTGAGACAAACTACCACCTGCATGCATCTGTGTCTTTGTTTGACTCACTGCTACATTCAGATCAAACCATGTAGGAGACCTGGAGTGAGGCAGCGTTTGGCCTGTGAGTCTCATTAGAGACAGGTTGAGTCAAGGACAGAGGCTTCATATCAGCGAAATCGCTGACATACCTTCAGATCACAGGTGAGATGAAACGTCCGCAGCTGCTTTGAAGCTGCACCAGAACAAACTATTAAAATCTCAGTTTTTCCTTTGATCAACATAAAAACATGACACTTTTTTTTATTTCTGTGCAAACACAAGGAAACCGTTTCCCAAACTGAGCACCACCGACTTAAAGGTTCCACATCATCGTGTTCAACAACATCTGCTTCGCTGGTCCAGAGTCAAAGCTACAAGACATAAAAGGAGTCAACTACGACGCTCTTGGTGCATTTCAGTAACAAACGTCCAATCACAGAGCTTCACATTTGACTGCTAATGTGGAGCTGAAGCTAATGATCACACAAATCTGTTCATTTTCTGATTGTTTTGAATTTGCTGCCACCCTGATTCCCGCTTTGTCTCCATAGCAACAGCAGCCGATGCTCATGGGTATTGTAGTAGTTGAGATATTTCTAACTGATGAATAAGACAAATACAAGAAGCAGTAGAGGCACATTTATGAACGTCCTGTACTTTACTTGAGTCTTTTCTGTTCGTGTCACTTCCTGCTTCCACTCCACACAAGTCCAGAGGAAAAAATGGACGTTTTAATGCATTTTATTTATTCTTATTAATTCTGAGGTTTTCACTGTTGATTGGCTCTGGGTAACTGTTACTGACATTTCACAACATTTACAAACCAATCAATCAATCAATCAATTAATCAAGAAAATAATCAGCAGACGTTACTTCCTGTACTTATCTTTTCTGTTCGTGTCACTTCCTGCTTCTACTCCACCTACCTCCAGAGGAAAAATTGTACATTTAATAGATTAATCTGACACTTTACCAATTAAGAGTTTTACATACAAAACATATAAAGAGCTTATAAATTATATTTGATGCTTTGTTAGAAATGAAACGGTTTAGTAATTATTCAGATTCATTGGAAACTTTTGATCATCGTTTCAGTCGTTTTAATGCAAAACATTTTATTTATTCTGAATAATTCTGACATTTTCACTGTTGATTGCACAAAACGAATGCTGTGGAGGTTTCATGTTGGGCTCTGTGTAACTGTGACGACATTTCTCAACATTTACAAACCAATCATTCAATCAATCAATCAATTAATTAATCAAGAAAATAATCAGCAGAAGGTAAAACCAGCTCCACCCAAACCAACTACAGCAGTAAGTATGCTGATCCATTTATGTAATATATAACAGTCACAGAGGACATGATTCTACCTTTAATGCTAAGTACATTTTCCTGATTATACTCAGATAGTTTTACTGAAGAGACAGTTTCCATGCAGGACTTTTATTTTGACAGTGTGGTATTAGTACCTGTGCTTAATGAAATGATGTGAACATTGATCATTGACCCAGATCTATAAATAACTTTGTCTTATTATGAAGAATAAATAAAGCGACACAGAGTTCGAATTCACGTGGTTTATAGACCAGCTGTCCCTTTTTATTTTACAGCATGTGAAGATGATAATGATGAGTTCCGGTTTAAACTGAACAATAATAATAATAATAATAATAATAATGATAATAATAATAATCAGTCTGTATTAATGCTTTTAGTCTGGTTTTCATTTATTTCAGTTTCTGAGGTTGCAGCAGAACTCTTCATGTTTCCCACAGAGCTCCATAAAGTCATTTTAAAAAGCTTCACTATGAACATTTTGATTCTTCATTATAAATATAAACAGATACAATCAAGATACATTAAACAAATACAGTAGATTTGATTATATTAATAATACTGACCTTCCTTTTTATACAAAGTTCTGTCATAAAATAAAAACATGTACATCAAATATACATTCTTACACTGGACAGTGCACTGCAAAAAAACAACAACCATTTTTAACAAGTCATCTGTTCTCATGTTCAGTCTGAAAATCTTTGGTTTGAGATTTTACAGATTTTTAATATAAATATTCTGAAAAAATGCAGAAAAATCTGATTTGATTTGGAATAAAATGTTTTTTTAATCATCATTTGTTTCCAGAAAAACAGTTTTTATGAGTCACGAGGAGTTTGAATGGCTTGTAAAGATCAGTATGTTTGTGTATAAAAATAATAATGAACCTCCTTTAATGACTTGCAGCTACAGAGTCATTCTCAGTTCGGGCAGGAGCATTTGCACTCTGATATAATGGGGTACTGAACAGGTATCCAGGCGCATTTCAGACCCCCCTTTTTCTGCAGGCAGCGCCATCGCAGGATCGTAAAATGAGTCGATTTGGCAGGTTTGCAGACCATCCCTTCAGGGACCGAACAAGACCGCTTATTGTAGCAGCTCCCCACCTTCACGTAGCGCGGCCAGAATCTGCTGCCCAGGTCGTTCCATGCGTAAACAACCGGGCAGAAGGCGTATGACCACAGCCACAGTTGCAGCCTTCTCCGGAGTTTTTTGCTCGGCTTCTGCTTCTTGCCGTGCTGGACTTCGAACTCCATGGCCCGGATCTCTTTGGGCATCGCTCCGGAGAGCTTCTGCCGCATCTCCGCGTCGCTCACATCCTCGTTCCCCGCGTATTTGTCCTCCGGCGGGGAGACGGACATGAAGTGCGGGTCGAAGTGGCTGCCCAGGACGCTCCTGAGCTCCGTCTCGTTCAGGTCCTTCTCCTTAGGGTCCAGCACCGGATCCGGGTCCTCCTTTAGGTCCAATACGGGTAGAGTGTCGCTGGGAATGGGGCGGAAGAGATAGTAGTGTTGGCACATGCCCTCCTCTATCCTGAAGCCCAGAGAGAGTACGAGCATAAACACAGCCAAGAAATAATAGGAGTTATCCATCTCCTCTGTACACAAGTTCCCGGGCTCGATTAGTCAGAATATTGAGAAATAATCCTTCACAAAGAAGAGAAAGGCGCTCCGGGTTCCCCTCGGATTGTCTGAAGGGACAGTATCCAAGTCTGAGCTGAGAGCGCGCAGCAGACGCACCGCTCGCACCGGGAGACTAACCGCGGCGCGACGCGCTCCAAAACTTCTCAGCAACTTTCAGACTGCAGCTGGCAGGTCGGACAGTGAGAGAGAGAGAGAGGGAGAGAGGTAGCAGGAGAGGGATTTCCCCGCGTAACTTCACAGTCCATGACCCAGACTCAGCCCCGAGCCTCCCCGGTCAGCAGGTCCCGGTGAGACAGCTCAGCGCCCCGCAGGTCGCTGCTCTCAGTCCGCATGTTGGCGCACCGGCTCCTGCTGCCTCTGGTCCTCCTGCAGCCAAACTGAAGGCGCCTCTGACTGCACCCAAATATCCAACAGGGCGGTGATGTAATCCCTCTCTCTCTCTGATGAGAGACCAACCCGAAAACTCCCTCCCATCCCGCCAAAACACACACACCCGCAGTTTACGCACAAGCATGAATACACAATACGATTAATAAGTTTAAATATATTTGGCACATAAATATTAATATCAGTGATATTAATAAAAGTCAAGGTGATGTAAAATACTCATCAACTATATAATATGACTGAGAAGTATAATCAGTAACCATAAGAATACATGTTTGTTTGACTTTTGTTGAACTACTCCTTTAATCTGCAAAGTAACCACTCATTACAGCGATCAATGAATGAGAGTAAAATAATACTATAATAATAATAATAATAATACTCTGAACTGTAGAAGCAATAATATGAATAGAGCATAAATTGTTAATACTCAGGTAAAGTACAAGTACTTGAGTAAATGTACTTAGTCGATTTCCACCACATCACAAACAGCAGGCTGACTATGAACAGTGTGGCTGTGTTGACTGCAGTGCTGGTTGCATTAGTGGTGGGGACTGTTGCAGTATTGGTGTAGTTGTTATGATGTGTGTTGCAGAGGGTGCAGTGTTGGTACTGTGGGCAGTGTTTGCTGTAGCATTGGTGTTACATATGGTGCTGGTTGCAATGATACTGATGGTTGCAGTGGGTTTGGTAAAGATGGTTGAAGTCATAGTAATGGTTGCAGGGGTTTGGTTTGTCGTGGGGAGTTGTGTTGGTGGTGATGTGTGTTGCAGTGGTTTGCTGTGGTGGTCTGTGTTGCAGTGTGTGTTGCAGTGGTGATGTGTGTTGCAGTGGTGGTGGTTGTGGTGGTGTGTGTTGTCTGTGTTGCAGTGGTGATGTGTGTTGCTGTGTGTTTTGCAGTGGTTATGTTTGTTGCAGTGGTGGTCTGTGTTGCAGTGTGTGTTGCAGTGGTGGTGTGTGTTACAGTGGTTGCAGTGGTGGTGTATGTTGCAGTGTGTGTTGCAGTGTGTGTTGCAGTGGTGGTGTATGTTGCAGTGTGTGTTGCAGTGGTGATGTGTGTTGCAGTGTGTGTTGCAGTGGTGGTGTATGTTGCAGTGTGTGTTGCAGTGGTGATGTGTGTTGTCTGTGTTGCAGTGGTGGTGTGTGTTGCTGTGTGTTTTGCAGTGGTGGTATGTGTTACAGTGGTGGTATGTGTTGCAGTGTGTGCTACAGTGGTTGCGGTGGTGGTGT
>NW_019175062.1:406850-444783 GCF_002260705.1 Seriola dumerili | reverse complement strand
TAATGTATTCAGAACATGTGGATCTGTGGAGTCTGTAGTTGAAGACGAGGGAAAACACAGGGAATTGTGGGAAAATGAAACGCATGGACCAAGGTTGATGAATAAGTGAATGTGATCATTTTGACGTAATGTTTTTACCCCGAGAGGCGTATGACGATTACTGCACGGTGGTTGTCTGCAGGGAAAAAAGGGCTCAGGTGGAGGCATCTTCAAATTTTCCATCAAGCTCCAACTTAAGATTTTCCTTAAAATAAAAACTGTTGCACAAAACAAAAAACAAGTCTTCTCTTAAGGTTTCCTAAATTTCTCTTAAGTATTTAATTGCAACGTGGTTTTGTTAGGTCCAATGACCTGACCTTGACCCACAATCTGTAATCCAGTTCTTCTTTCATCTTTAAGTCCCAATTGACGAAATTTGCCTTCAAGGCGTGTTTGAGATATCACGTTCATGAGAATGAGACACGAAAACAAAACAAAAAAACACATTTTCTACAGTGTTTTCCTAATTATAGAAACAAAGTTATAAAGTTAATAAAGTTCATTTTTGAGACAGAATTCGATAGTATTGAATCCATCATGGACTTTTTGTTCAAATTATGTGCTGATATTTGCAACACAGACAAAGAGCTTCTGTTGCAATTTTGCAACCGCTCTCTCTCACACAAATCCACCAAAAAGCAAAAAATGAAAAACCTGTTATTTTGATGATCAGGACTGCTTCAAAAAGACTTTAAAAAGGAGAAGGAAAATGACATCCTAACATTCAATGCTTGAGTTTCAGAGGGTTAAGGTTTCTCTTATCTAGACTTATATTTAAGGAATCACTTAAAGTCCGTTAAGATCTTAGTAACAAAATAAGGAAAAAAACTTAAGGTTCCTCTGATGATCTTAACCTCAAATCGTCTGAGTTAACTGGTGATAATGAAGAAGGATATTTCTCGATCAGAAGAACCTGCATGGAGCTTCAACGATGAGGAACTTGGATTTTGCGTCCTAATCTTTGATTCGGCCGTCCCAGTTTTCTGACTTTGTCGCGACCTATCTAGACTTTCTTCACACAAAGTTTCCTTACGTTACGGAAACCTTTCCTTTTTAACGGCGTAAATAGACGGTTTACGTGCTTTGTTGTTGCTGGCTTCGATAAGCAGAAAAACCCCTTAAATACTTACTTAATTTTACTATTTAAGGAAACCTTAAAGGAGATTTACAGTATCTTTTGTGCAAATTTTTTATTTTAAGCGAAATCTTAAATCAGAACTAAAAAAATCATTAACTTTAAGGTGTTTTGTGCTACTGGCCCTGAGCTTAAAACGAGCAGTGAGGACTATGTAATTTGGTGATGTTCACAAGAAAGCAGTTACTGGCCCCTTCATCCCGCCCACTCCTTGAGGAGTGTTTCCTGAAATCTGCTATATTTTTTAATTGTGATTACTCAAAAACAGTACAGCCAATCAGAAGAGAGGTCAGAGGCTCCTAATGATATGATTCATTAATTAACATGAGCTGGACTGGATCAGTGTCAGGGTCAGGACTCAGACTGGATGAATGATCAAGATAAAAAATTTATTCATTTATTTTAAGCAGCTAATATTTTGTTTCAAACAGTTAATTTTCAATCTGCCCAGCTTTTTTTAAATGATGTGTGTATATTACATACTGTATATGTTTACTTGAAGCGCACCTGTGTTATTAGGTACAAGGAAGACACAAGATCAACTGATCCAATACAACAGGTCAGGTATAAATCCACCTGTACAAAGATGATCCTGTTCAGATCTGACATCTTATTATTAATAATAATGAATAATGATGAATTCATATATTATTTCTTTATATGTTGGATCAGTGTTTCAGGTCTAGACTCAGTCCTGGACTCTGCTCAGACGCCTGGCTTTTCACTCAGGGTTCGGTTGTGACTTTTCCTGGAACCTGAAGTCTCTGGGCCTCAAATCCATCTCAACCGTGACTGAAGTCCCCGTGGCCCTCCCTCCCCTTCTCTGTGACCTGACGTGGAAGTGAGGGATCAAAGGTTTCCAGTTAGAGAGGAAGTCTTATCTGGGCATCGCCTCTGGTGCCACTGACTTCCTCCCACAGAGATATGACAGTCTGGAGGCGCCCGTCACACACTGTCACATCAGCGGGCCAGAAAATTACCCAAATACTGCAATTCAACTGCAGGGGGGGGGGGTGGGGGGTCACCTTTCTTTAGGTCCTTTGGATAAAAGCCTCAAATAAAAAAAAAAAAACACAAGTCTGTGGAGGAACATTTGTCTCCATCCTCTGCAGAGTCATGGTCTGATCCAGCTGACTGTAGAATATTTTTCAGCGGTTTATCGTCCGTGAAAGGCATCACTTTCCTTTGGCACTACATTTGTCAACGCTGAACTACCATATTCTACGCACAAGTTCACTACGGAGCACACTGTATTACACAGCTTTCTGATTGACTCAGCTGACCCAAGTGGCAACCTTCAAGGCTGAAAAACACGCAAGTACCAAAACTGCACCTTACCGAATGACCACTAGAGTCTGGCACCAACAGTGAGTCAATCCCCATAGATCCCATGTTAAGATGTCCAACTTTACAGCAAAAAATGTTTACAGCTGGATCAAAAACTGGTCTCTACAGGTACTTTCCTCCTTCATGACAACGGTTAGGGGGTGTGAATTTTTGTTCAACCTTTACTCGTTTAAATTTTATCAGGGTTTAAAGTTCATAAGTGCGGGTGTGCTAACTGGTAGAATGCTGATCAGAATATTACCAATTACTGTATATATGACTACCTCACACAACTATCCTTTAAACATGCAGACGAGGTGAAAGTGTTAAATCAGGTCATTTTAACACGAGGAAGTCAAAGTCCAGGTCAGTCAGAAGCTTTTAGATGATGTCTTGGTTGAGGCTGTTGTCACGGTAAAAGTTTGGTGATTTTAGTGGAGACTGTCCTCCTATAACAAACAAGCCCGCAGGTCGTCTGTTGCTAGGCAACATCTAGTGGTTGCAGTAATTATGACAGGAGCAAAGGGAAAGGTGCAGTGACGTAGTATAAGAGAAACTAAGTCCACGTCAGGAGGAGGTTGTGGTGGATGGATGAATATGACACAGGGAGCAGTGTTCGATTCCCATGTGAAAGTAGCTGTTTATGTTGTTGTCTATTTATCCATGGCCGTTCGTTATTATTATAACATGACATCAAAGATTGTCTAATGTTGAGGAAGAACTTATTTCAACCAAAATCACATTATTTTCCTAAACCTAACCAAGCCATGACCATTATAGTAACCACGGCAACGAACGGTATGCTGCTTTTTCGGTACAGTTGCATGTTTATTATGGTAACCTCGACAACCGAGGTATGGTACGCATGCCGCGTAGGGGCGCTATTTCAGGAGACACTCAGGGTTATCAAAGGGTTTAAAAAACGACCTGTGTGGTTGTTCAGGTTGGACGAGTTGGTGGTTTCTGTCATAACACTGAGACTCCGCCTCTGAATCATCCAATCATCAACTTCGCTGAAGACTATTTAAGCGTCCTTACCTGTTTTCTCTCTGTTGGTATGGCTCTGTCCCAGCACGTTGACAGGGTCAGGTCTTTATAAATAAAGTTTCTGTTTCAAGTTAACTTCTGATTGAAATACATCATCTTTGCCTTTTGTTGATTTTCAAGGTTTTATTTCATGTTTTACTGCCTGTTTTTGTTTTTATTTATCAATTGTTTCATTGTAGTAATGTTTTTGTGTGGTCTCCCGAGCTGTCCTCTGGAAATATGAATGGGTAAGTGAGTGAATGGAATGAATGAATGAATGAATGAATGAATGAATGACGTTCTTGCCATTGCACATTACTAGTACAAGTATTTGTTTTGCAGCCTGAAAAATTTAAAAGAGAAGAAAGAGAAAGTTAGTTTGTGTGAATCTTGTGTGGCAGTATATCGTTAATGCATACAGTGACTGAGACCGCAATTTTTGAACCCCATGTTTATAACGTACTAACAGTATATACATATATATATATGACATACACGTAGTGTCTGTCTGTCAGCAGTTATCTGTCTTATCTAAACTGAATGATCCTTTAATGAGCTCTGGGGGGGTCGTGTCATGGGATGGTGTTGCCGGTTGAACCTGGGACTTCTCCTCCACCACAGACATTAAACCTCCACAGTCTCAGACCTGTGAAGTGATTTTATAAAGGAGGGTTTTCCTGAGAGGCGGACGTGTCAATAATTGCTTTTACAGAGTGAAGGAACGTGTGGATGGTCACAGGTCACACCATACTCTGCGCTGTTATAGCTCCATGTGGACACATTAACCCTCAGCAGTGGGATTGCCCAACAGGAACCAGTTCCCCACATTCAGGGCCTGTTTGTCCCGGTCTCAGTGCGGTCCAGACCAGCACAGTCGGCCCTTTATCTCGGCCCGGCGTTTTTTGCATTAGCGTCTTAGACAAGAGTTGTTTTTTTATCAGCCTCATAATTCAACCTTTACAACATAAGCAAACATTCCAACGGTTTTTGCCTCCTGGCTGCAGGAGTCCGGTCCGAGCAGCGGCTTTATCTCACTAATTGAATGAATTGTGACCATTTAAGAATCTTTCTCTGCTTCTTTTATTGGCTGCTGGAGTTAATGTGACTACAAAGCAAAAACAGACCCTTTAAACGAGCCCCGTGTTCTCTCTGAAAACCACAAATAATCAGCCTGAGTTAATCCTGTTTAATTCAAGCTTCAGTTAATGCAGTTTTCAGGACTGAACCTGAGGCGAGTGTCAGCATGTGGAAATAAAACAGATCTTTCCACTATAGAGAAAACAGTGGATGGTTTAAGCTTCAGGGGCGATTTATATTCTGAGGCATCTGATTTGATGTGTTTTATATCCCTCCCTGTGGCTGAGTTTCCACATTTTTGAGAGTAAGAGGCTGATAAAGGAAGTTTGAAGATGAACTGTCTAAGGTGGGTGTGTACTGAAGGATCTGTCTGTGGTTTGTCACCCTCTTCTTCCAGCTGAGGGCGAAACAGATCAGATTTAGGTGAAGCTGCTGTTGGCAAACGTTATGAAAAGACATAAACAAAAGTTTGATGGTGAAAAGCCGGAGGTGCAGAGAGTGTTGGTCTAAACACAGACTGAGCATCAAGCCGAGACAGTCGTAAAATAAACACGAGTCTGGCTCCACGACAACTCGTAAAAAACTCCTCTGGCAGTTTGTCTGCACCTCAGCTGCTGCACCGGAGCTCACTGGACACAACACTGCACACCCTGCAACCACTGCAACACACACCGCAACACACACCATCACCTCAACCACTGCAACACACACTACCGACGCAACCACTTAAACACACACACACCACCTCAACCACTGCAAACACACTGCAACACACACCACCACCGCAACCACTGCAACACACTGCAACACACACCACCACCGCAACCACTGCAACACACACTGCACACACACTGCCACACACCACCACCACGCACTCAGCACACCACCACTGCAAACCACTGCAACACCACACCACCACCTGCAACACACACTCGCAGCACACACCACCACAACCACTGCAGCACACACCACACCCGCAACCACTGTAGCACACACCCAACGAACAGTAGCCACACTGCAACACATAACCACCACTGTAACACATAACACCACTGCAAAACACACAGCAACACACACCACCACTGCAACACAGACAACACACATCACCACTGCAACACACACTGCAACATACACCCCACATGCAACACCACACTGCAACACACCATCACCACCTGCAAACACACACTGCAACATCACCACCAACTCAACACACCTGCAACACACACTGCAACATACACCACCACTTGCAACCACTGTAACACACACCACCACTGCAACACACACTGCAACACAGACCACCACTGCAACAAACATAAACCATGCAAAACACACAGCACACACACCACCACTGCAACAAACATAACCACTGCAAAAACACACAGCAACCACACATCACCACTGCAACACAGACAACACACACCACCACAACCACCACCACTGCAACACACATCACCACTGCAACACACACTGCAACACAGACCACCACAGCAAACCACTGCACACACATCACCACCAACACAAACTCCCCACCACAAACCAAACCCCTGCAACCATTACTATGACTTCAACATCTTTACCAAACCCACTGCAACATCAGTATCATTGCAACCAGCACCATATAGATAATGCATACAGCAAACACTGCCCACAGTACCAACACTGCACCCTCTGCAACACACATCATAACAACTACACCAATACTGCAACAGTCCCCACCACTAATGCAACAGCACTGCAGTCAACACAGCCACACTGTTCATAGTCAGCCTGCTGTTTGTGATGTGGTGGAAATCGACTAAGTACATTTACTCAAGTACTTGTACTTTACTGAGTAATTAACAATTTATGCTCTATTCATTATTGCTTCTACAAGTTCAGAGTTATTATTATTATTATTTATAGTATTATTTTACTCTCATTCATTGATCGCTGTAATGAGTGGTTACTTTGCAGATTAAAGGAGTAGTTCAACAAAAGTCAAACAAACATGTATTCTTATGGTTACTGATTATACTTCTCAGTCATATTTATATAGTTGATGAGTATTTTACATCACCTTGACTTTTTATTAATATCACTGATATTATATTATGTGCCAAATATATTTAAAACTTATTAATCGTATTGGTGTATTCATGCTTGTGCGTAAACTGTGTGTGTGTTTGGCGGGATGGGAGGGAGTTTTGGTTGGTCTCTCATCAAAGAGAGAGAGGATTACATCACCGCCCTGTTGGATATTTGGGTGCAGTCAGAGGCGCCTTCAGTTTGGCTGCAGAGGGACCAGTAGGCAGCAGAGCCGGGTGCGCCAACATCGCGGACTGAGAGCAGCGACCTGCGGGGCGCTGAGCTGTCTCACCGCGGACCTGCTGACCACCGGGAGGCTCGGGGCTGAGTTGCTGGTCATGGACTGTGAAGTTACCGCGGGAAATCCCTCTCCTGCTACCTCTCTCCCTCTCTCTCTCTCTCACTGTCCGACCTGCAGCTGCAGTCTGAAAGTTGCTGAGAAGTTTTGGAGCGCGTCGGCCGCGGTTAGTCTCCCGGTGCGAGCGGTGCGTCCTGCTGCGCGCTCTCAGCTCAGACTTGGATACTGTCCCTTCAGACAATCGAGGGGAACCCGGAGCGCCTTTCTCTTCTTGTGAAGGATATTTCTCAATATTCTGACTAATCGAGCCCGGAACTTTGTGTACAGAGGAGATGGATTAACTCCTATTATTTCTGGCTTGAAGGGACAGTATATCCAAGTCTGAGCTGGAGAGCGCGCAGCAGACGCACCGCTCGCACCGGGAGACTAACCGCGGCGGACGACGCTCCAAAACTTCTCAGGCAATTTCAGACTGCAGCTGGCAGGTCGGACAGTGAGAGAGGAGATGAGAGCGGAGAGATGGTAGCAGGAGAGGGACTTTCCCGCGTAAAACTTCACAGTCCATGACCAGACTCAGCCCGAGCCTCCCCGGTCAGCAGGTCCGGTGAGACAGCTCAGCCGCCCCGCAGGTCGCTGCTCTCAGTCCGCAAATGTTTGGCGCAACCGGTCCTGCTCCTTCTGGTCCTCTTCAGCAAACTGAAGGCGCCTCTGACTGCACCCAAATTCCAAACAGGCAGAAGAATGATGTAATCCCTCTCTCTCTCGATGAGTGAGACCAACCCGAAACTCCCTCCATCCCGCCAAACACACACCCGCCAGTTTTCGCACAAGATGGAATACAACTAAATACGATTAATAAGTTTAAATATAATTTGCACATAAATATAATATCAGTCGGATATTAATAAAAAGTCAAGGTGATGTAAATATACCTCATCAACCTATAAATATGACTGAGAAGTATAATCAGTAACCATAAGAATACATGTTTTGTTTGACTTATTGTTGAACTTACGCCTTTAATCTGCAAAAGTAACCACTCATTACAGCGATCAATGAATGAGAGTAAAATATACGTATAATAATAAATAATAATAATACTCTGAACATGCTAGAAGCAATAATATGACATAGAGCATTAAATTGTAATACTCAGGCTAAAGTACAAGTACTTGAGTAAATGTACTTAGTCGATTTTCCACCACATCACAAACAGCAGGCTGACTATGAACAGTGTGGCTGTGTGACTGCAGTGCTGGGTTGCTTAGTGGTGGGGGACTGTTGCAGTGATTTGGTGTAGTTGTTATGATGTGTGCAGAGGGTGCAGTGTTGCGTACTGGGGCAGTGTTCTGTAGCATTTAAGGTGTTACATGATGGTGCTGTTGCCAATGATACTGATGGTTGCAGTGGGGTTTGGTTTAAAGATGTTGAAGTCATAGTTAATGGTTGCAGGGTTTGATTTGTCGTGGGAGTTGTGTTGGTTGGTGATGTGTGTTGCAGTGTTTGCTTGTGTGTGTATCTGTTGTTGCAGTGTGTGTTGCAGTGGTGATGTGTGTTGCAGTGTGTGTTGCAGTGGTGGTGGTTGTGGTGGTGTGTGTTGTCTGTGTTGCAGTGGTGATGTGTGTTGCTGTGTGTTTTGCAGTGGTTATGTTTGTTGCAGTGGTGGTGTGTGTTGCTGTGTGTTTTGCAGTGGTTATGTTTGTTGCAGTGGTGGTCTGTGTTGCAGTGTGTGTTGCAGTGGTGGTGTGTGTTACAGTGGTTGCAGTGGTGGTGTATGTTGCAGTGTGTGTTGCAGTGTGTGTTGCAGTGGTGGTGTATGTTGCAGTGTGTGTTGCAGTGGTGATGTGTGTTGCAGTGTGTGTTGCAGTGGTGGTGTATGTTGCAGTGTGTGTTGCAGTGGTGATGTGTGTTGTCTGTGTTGCAGTGGTGGTGTGTGTTGCTGTGTGTTTTGCAGTGGTGGTATGTGTTACAGTGGTGGTATGTGTTGCAGTGTGTGCTACAGTGGTTGCGGTGGTGGTGTGTGCTGCAGTGGGTGTTGCAGTGTGTGCTACAGTGGTTGCGGTGGTGGTGTGTGCTGCAGTGGTTGTGGTGGTGGTGTGTGCTGCAGTGTGTGTTGCAGTGGTGGTGTGTGTTGCAGTGGTTGCAGTGGTGGTGTGTGTTGCAGTGGTTGCTGTGGTGGTGTGTGTTGCAGTGTGTGTTGCAGTGTGTGTTGCAGTGGTTGCGGTGGTGGTGTGTGTTGCAGTGTGTTGCAGTGGTTGCGGTGGTGGTGTGTGTTGCAGTGTGTTGCAGTGGTTGAGGTGGTGGTGTGTGTTTAAGTGGTTGCGTCGGTAGTGTGTGTTGCAGTGGTTGAGGTGATGGTGTGTGTTGCGGTGTGTGTTGCAGTGGTTGCAGGGTGTGCAGTGTTGTGTCAGTGAGCTCCGGTGCAGCAGCTGAGGTGCAGACAAACTGCCAGAGGAGTTTTTACGAGTTGTCGTGGAGCCAGACTCGTGTTTATTTTACGACTGTCTCGGCTTGATGCTCAGTCTGTGTTTAGACCAACACTCTCTGCACCTCCGGCTTTTCACCATCAAACTTTTGTTTTATGTCTTTTCATAACGTTTGGCTCAACAGCAGCTTCCACCTAAATCTGATCTGTTCTGCCCTCAGCTGGAAGAAGAGGTGACAAACCACAGACAGATCCTTCAGTACACACCCACCTTAGACAGTTCATCTTCAAACTTCTTTTTCAGCCTCAAAATGTGGAAACTCAGCCACAGGGAGGGATATAAAACACATCAAATCAGATGCCTCAGAATATAAATCCGCCTGAAGCTTAAACCATCCACTGTTTTCTCTATAGTGGAAAGATCTGTTTTATTTCCACATGCTGACACTCGCCTCAGGTTCAGTCCTGAAAACTGCATTAACTGAAGCTTGAATTAAACAGGATTAACTCAGGCTGATTATTTGTGGTTTTCAGAGAGAACACGGGGCTCGTTTAAAGGGTCTGTTTTTGCTTTGTAGTCACATTAACTCCAGCAGCCAATAAAAGAAGCAGAGAAAGATTCTTAAATGGTCACAATTCATTCAATTAGTGAGTAAAGCCGCTGCTCGGACCGGACTCCTGCAGCCAGGAGGCAAAAACCGTTGGAATGTTTGCTTATGTTGTAAAGGTTGAATTATGAGGCTGATAAAAAAACAACTCTTGTCTAAGACGCTAATGCAAAAAACGCCGGGCCGAGATAAAGGGCCGACTGTGCTGGTCTGGACCGCACTGAGACCGGGACAAACAGGCCCTGAATGTGGGGAACTGGTTCCTGTTGGGAATCCCACTGCTGAGGGTTAATGTGTCCACATGGAGCTATAACAGCGCAGAGTATGGTGTGACCTGTGACCATCCACACGTTCCTTCACTCTGTAAAAGCAATTAGTGACACGTCCGCCTCTCAGGAAAACCCTCCTTTATAAAATCACTTCACAGGTCTGAGACTGTGGAGGTTTAATGGTCTGTGGTGGAGGAGAAGTCCCAGGTTCAACCGGCAACACCATCCCATGACACGACCCCCCCAGAGCTCATTAAAGGATCATTCAGGTTTAGATAAGACAGATAACTGCTGACAGACAGACACTACGTGTATGTCATATATATATATGTATATACTGTATGTACGTATATAAACAGTGGGGTCTGCGGTCTCAGTCACTGTATGCATTAACGATATACTGCCACACAAGATTCACACAAACTAACTTTCTCTTTCTTCTCTTTTAAATTTTCAGGCTGCAAAACAAATACTTGTACTAGCAATGTGCAATGGCAAGAACGTCATTCATTCATTCATTCATTCATTCATTCATTCATTCATTCATTCACTCACTTACCCATTCATATTTCCAGAGGACAGCTCGGGAGACCACACAAAAACATTACTACAATGAAACAATTGATAAATAAAAACAAAAACAGGCAGTAAACATGAAATAAAACCTTGAAAATCAACAAAAGGCAAAGATGATGTATTTCAATCAGGAAGTTAACTTGAATACAGAAACTTTATTTATAAAGACCTGACCCTGTCAACGTGCTGGGACAGAGCCATACCAACAGAGAGAAAACAGGTAAAGGACGCTTAAATAGTCTTCAGCGAAGTTGATGATTGGATGATTCAGAGGCGGAGTCTCAGTGTTATGACAGAAACCACCAACTCGTCCAACCTGAACAACCACACAGGTCGTTTTTTTAAACCCTTTGATAACCCTGAGTGTCTCCTGAAATAGCGCCCCTACGGCGGCATGCGTACCATACCTCGGTTGTCGAGGTTACCATAATAAACATGCAACTGTACCGAAAAAGCAGCATACCGGTCGTTGCCGTGGTTACTATAATGGTCATGGCTTGGTTAGGTTTAGGAAAATAATGTGATTTTGGTTGAAATAAGTTCTTCCTCAACATTAGACAATCTTTGATGTCATGGTTATAATAATAACGAACGGCCATGGATAATAGAAACAACATAAACAGCTACTTTCACATGGGAATCGAACACTGCTCTCCTGTGTCATATTCATCCATCCACCACAACCTTCTGCTGACGTGGACTTAGTTTCTCTTTATACTACGTCACTGCACCTTTCCCTTTGCTCCTGTCATAATTACTGCAACCACTAGATGTTGCCTAGCAACAGACGACCTGCGGGCTTGTTTGTTATAGGAGGACAGTCTCCACTAAAATCACCAAACTTTTACCGTGACAACAGCCTCAACCAGACATCATCTAAAAGCTTCTGACTGACCTGGACTTTGACTTCCTCGTGTTAAAATGACCTGGATTTAACACTTTCACCTCGTCTGCATGTTTAAAGGGATAGTTGTGTGAGGTAGTCATATATACAGTACTTGGTAGATATTCTGATCAGCATGCTACCAGTTAGCACACCCGCACTTATGCAGAACTTTAAACCCTGATAAAATTTAAACGAGTAAGTTGAACAAAAATTCACACCCCCTACCGTTGTCATGAAGGAGGAAAGTACCTGTAGAGACCAGTTTTTGATCCAGGCTGTAAACATTTTTGCTGTAAAGTTGGACATCTTAACATGGGAGTCTATGGGGATTGACTCACTGTTGGTGCCAGACTCTAGTGGTCATTCGGGTAAGTGCAGTTTTTGGTACTTGCGTGTTTTTCAGCCTTGAAGGTTGCCACTTGGGTCAGCTGAGTCAATCAGAAAGCTGTGTAATACAGTGTGCTCCGTAGGTGAACTTGTGCGTAGGAATATGGTAGTTCAGCGGTTGACAAATGTAGTGCCAAAGGAAAGTGATGCTTTCACGGGACGATAAACCGCTGAAAATATTCTACAGTCAGCTGGATCAGACATGACTCTGCAGAGGATGGAGACAAATGTTCCTCCACAGACTTGTGTTTTTTTTTTTTTTATTTGAGGCTTTTTTCCAAAGGGCCCAAAAAAAGGGTCCCCCCCCCCCCCCCCCGTCTGCAGTTGAATTGCAGTATTTGGGTAATTTTCTGGCCCGCTGATGTGACAGTGTGTGACGGGCGCCTCCAGACTGTCATATCTCTGTGGGGAGGAAGTCAGTGGCACAGAGGCGATGCCCAGATAAGACTTCCTCTCTAACTGGAAACCTTTGATCCCTCACTTCCACGTCAGGGGTCACAGAGAAGGGGGAGGGAGGGCCACGGGGGACTTCAGGTCACGGTGAGATGGATTTGGAGGCCCAGATGACTTCCAGGTTCCAGGAAAAGTCACAACCGAACCCTGAGGTGAAAGAGCCAGGCGGTCTGAGCAGAGTCCAGGACTGAGTCTAGACCTGAAACACTGATCCAACATTATAAAGAAATAATATATGAATATCATCATTATTATTATTATTAATAATAAGATGTCAGATCTGAACAGGATCATCTTTGTAAGGGTGGATTTATACCTGACCTGTTGTATTGGATCAGTTGATCTTGTGTCTTCCTTGTGTACCTAATAACACAGGTGCGCTTCAGTAAACATATACAGTATGTATACACACATCATTTAAAAAGCTGGTGCAGATTGAAATTAACATCTGTTTGAAACAAAATATTCCAGCTGCTTAAATAAATGAATAATTTTTATCTTGATCATTCATCCAGGTCCTGAGTCCTGACCCTGACACTGATCCAGGTCCAGCTCATGTTAATTAATGAATCATATCATTAGGAGGCTCTGAGCCTCTCTTCTGATTGGCTGACTGTTTTCTGAGTGATCCAATAAAAATATAGCAGATTTCAGGAAACACTCCTTCAAGGGAGTGGGCGGGGATGAGGGGGCAGTAACTGCTTTCTTGTGACATCACAAAGTTACATTAGTCCTGACTGCTCGTTTTAAGGCTCAGGGGCCAGTAGCACAAAACACCTTAAGTTAAGATTTTCTTTAGTCTGAGTTAAGATTTCCTTAAAATAAAAAATGGTTGCACAAAATATACTTAAATCTCCTTAAGGTTTCCTTAAAATGTAGTAAAATGAAGTAAGTATTTAAGGTTTTCTCCTTATCTAATGCCAGCAAACAAACCACTGTAAACTCTCTATTACTGCCGTAAATTTAAATGTTTTTTCCTTAACTAAGGAAACTTTTTAAGAAATTCTAGATGGTCGGACAAATCATAAACTGACTGCGAATCAAATCTATGGAGCAAAATCAATTCCTCATCGTTGAAGCTCCATCAGGTTCTTCTGATCGAGGAAAATTCTTCTTCATTGATCACCATTAACTCAGACATGTTGAGGTTAAGATACAATCAGAGGAACCTTAAGTTTTTTTTCCTTATTTTGGTTACTAAGATCTTAACGGACTTCTTAAATATAAGTCTAAGATAAGGAGAAAACCTTAACCCTCTGAAACTCAAGCATTGATGTTATGGATGTCATTTTCTTCTCCTTTTTAAAGTCTTTTTAGGAAGCCTCTGATCAAGTAAATAACAGGTTTTTCATTTTTTGCTTTTTGGGGGATTGTGTGAAAACGTTGCAAAATTGCAACAGAAGGTCTTTGTGGTTGCAAATATCAGCAATCTAATTTGAACAAAGTCCATGATGATTCAATACTATCGAAATATCTGTCTCAAAAATGAACTTTATTAACTTTAACTTTGTTTTCTCTAATTAGAGAAAACAACTGTAGAAAATGATGTTTTTTTTGTTTTGTTTTTCTGTCTCATTCTCATGAACGTGATATCTCAAGAACCCCTTTAGGCAATTTCGTCCAATTGGACTTAAAGATGAAAGAAGAACTGATTACAGATTGGTGGTCAAAGGTCGAGGTCATTGTGACCTAACAAACCACGTTGCAATTTAAATACTTAAGAGAACATTTAAGGAAACCTTAAGGAGAAGACTTGTTTTTGTTTTGTGCAACAGTTTTTATTTTAAGGAAATCTTAAGTTGGACTTGATGGAAAATCTTAAGATGCTTCCTCCACCTGAGCCCTTTTCCCTGCAAAAACCACCGTGCAGTCAGATCGTCACTCGGCCTCTCGGGGTAAAAACATTACGTCATGATCACATTCACTTATCATCAAAAGCCTTGTCCTGCCGTTTCCATTTTCCACAGATTCCCTGTGTTTTCCCTCGTCTTCACTACAGACTCTCACAGATCCACATGTTCTGAATCACTTTTTCCTTTGATTTTCCAGAACACGGCGGCGATACGGACTCCTCCACTTCAGTGTGTGTTCCCTCTGATGTTCCAACACAACGTCGCTTTAATCTTAATAGTGAATCTGAAGGCCTCCCAGGATGAAGGGCTAACAGGCGGGCTGCTTCGTTCGTGACCCAGCCAGATAAAAACCGAGGAGAGAATAAAAAAAGCAGCTCTTGTTTGTGGGGTATTTAATTCCCCCACAAACAAGAGCTTTGATGGAGAGACAACCGGGGCAATTTGGACGCTCCATTTGGGTGAGAAGGCTTCAAGGTGGCAGAGACGGGTCAAACACACGAACACACGAAGCAACCGTTCATCTGGCTCAGATTTCATCGCCTCTGACCCGCACAACAACCATCGTCTCTGAGAAGCCAGAGGAAGAGGAGGACGGCGTCTGTACGTCCTCGTCCTCAAACACAGGCCTGGCTGTGAAATACAGATGTTGAACCAGATGTTTTCCCTGCTCACTACAAACCAAAACACACAATCAAATGTCCAGATGAACTGTTGAATGAAAATGTCACAGACTCATACACAAAGAGGTGGGATGAGGGGTTTTTAAGGGAGAAGGTTCAGGGCAGATCTGCTCCAGGACCAGTCTGAAGAGTCCACCTGCCCAAAGACACAGGTCCAGAACACTCCAGATCCAAGCAACACAGGACTGAGACGTCCTGATGGGGTCACAGCTGAGACACGAGGACAAGGGACCAAGCAGAAACCTCCAGGTGTGAAAATGATGCCAACGCTGTAGAACCAAAACCTTTAGTTCCTCGAATCACCACTACAGTCCGGCTCCAAGAGCTCAGGGGCCCCACAACCACATATTTAATACACATCACTTGATGCTCAACTGAATATCAACATGTCAGGTCCTCCATCCCGCAGCCTGTGGTCCTGGTCTCGTAGAGGGACTCTGTGTCAGAATGTGGTTTTGCTTTAGTTTTGCTTTTATCAAATCGCTTTAATTTTTCCTAAAATCAACAAACAGGAAACCTCCTTCAGGTCGTTTTATTCCATCAGACCGACAACATTTTCACGATCAATACGATAAAAAATCTGATAGTTATTGCTTTTGATTAATGGTTCAGCTAGTAAAACGTTTAACATGTTGACTCGCTGTCAGAGAAAATGACCAATATTCAGATGTTAAATGGGACCAGTGAATTTTTAACGGTTTCCAGTCGACTGATGGAGCACTCAATGCTGACATGTGTAGTGGGGGTAAATGTAAATAGGGGCCCCAACAACAAATGCTTGGCCCCTCAGGAGTTGAATCCGGCCCTGACAGAGCAGCTAACATGGCTGCAGACCCCAACACAAACATGGAGAGTATCTTCACTGCAGAGACGTCAGACACTGCTGGACTCTCCCAGACTCCACTGAATAACTGGATGTGCGTTTCCACAGCGTCGTGCATTCTCACTGACGGACTTGTTGTGTGCAGAGCCAAGTCCTTGAGCGAGGGGCTAGGGAGCAGAGATCCTGTGGCTTGGACCGCGGCTCTGAAATGCTCCGAGCGCTCCAGCGGGAAAACTCCCTGCCAGCGGTGGTGTGAGATTCCAGTTGGTTCACACCCTCCCACACGGCGTCCTCTGACCGCCGAGGCTCGGCTGTTCAGGAGCCCGGCTGCAGCGGATTCCTCCAACACCTCCAGTCTGAGACTGCATCAGGTCACAGGACGTCAGACCGGAACATTACATTTTATAATTCAATAACAGAGATATGTTTGATAGCTCTACTTAGTCTCTGGTTAGTAGTTAGTCTCCATATGATCTGAGCAAACTGTCTGCTGAGATTCTGCTGAAAGCTACAAAAGATTGTAAACTGAAATGAAATAGAGATTTTTTTTCTCAAACTTTTTCTATGGAGTCATAGGAGTGCCACAAAAACGAATACATCTGTAAAAGAATAAGTAAATATAAACAGGAATAAACAAAAGAATAAATAAGTAAATTAAAAAATGTGGAAATATAAAGAGAATTATATAAAAGGATAAAAAAATGCTTTTATCTTTTTGCTTTTAATTTACATGATTGTTTTGCTGCTACCATGGTAGTGGCTAATAAATAAAATAAAATAAATAATCGATTAACAGAAATCAGCTGCTCATATTTGCAGCTTCTCAGAGGAGATGATTTGCTGATTTTTCTTCGCATAACTTTCATGTGTTTTTAATGTTTTTGAGGTTTGGCCCAAACAAAGCAGTTATTATTTCATTATAACAGCATTTATCATAAATTTTATCATGAATTTTCATAAACAAAACTATCAATTAATTGGAAAATAGATTTAAAATAAACTTAAAGCTTCTAGTTTTCTTCTTCTTCTATGTTTTATTTGAAGTGTTGATACATAAGAAGATGTATTTGTGGTTTTAAGAACCAAAAAAAATCTCAATGTAGTTTTACATCTCCTCTCTCAGGCTTCTCTCTGGAGTTCTAGTAACAAGAGGTCGGTGAACCAATCAGAAGAGAGGACGCTCTGAGCCTCCCTTCTGATTGACTGACTGTTTTCTAAGTGATCTGATAAAAAAAATATAGCCGATTTCAGGTAAACACTCAGAGAAACCAAATCCTGCAAGGTTTGGATGGTGGGTCCACGTGGGCGGGGCTTGGGGGGGGGGGGTGGACTGCTTTGTTGTGACATCACAAAGTTCCAGAAGTCCTGACGGCTGGTTTTAAGGCTCAGTTTCTGAATACAGGCTGTGTGCATTTCTCTGTGGACTGAGGCTTTGATACTTTCACAGTATTAATACAGAACCCAGACCTGCTTTATAATCGAACTACACATGGACATATACTTTATACTATATGGACCTTTAAGACACAGTGTCCGCTCAGCTTCACTCACACATTAACATGTTTGAAATAATCTGATGATTCAACACTAGACAGTCACCCGTTACTCACCATGTTCCCGTCTGGAGGCCTGACAGCGGTGTAGCGTTACTTCTGATTGGCAGAGCTTGACTCACATACCCAGAATGCCACAGATACAGCAGCGAGGACGAGAAGGCGGTGATGAAAACCCCAGCGGCGGACACGCCGTGGCTTTATCTGTATCCGCCAGCTGACAGCAGCTTCTGATAAAAGACAAACTCACAGCTTCACGTGCACAACATCCACATGAGACAACGTTTATTTCAGCTGGTAAAATACATCATTCATGTTGTAAAACGCAGGAAAACACTGGAGGCTTTTTCTTTTTTTTTTTAACAGTCCATAAAAAATGAAATGGTCCTTAAGCTGCAAATAAATAAAGTCAAAAGTGGATCTTGATGCTTCAGGATAAATGAAGGTGATGCAAAATATACAGACAGAGGTTTGTTTCTGCTTTGTCGGGAGAAAATATGAGGACAGAGGAATGTGTGAGGAGTCATTCACACCTGACTCAAGGTTCAGGTACAACATCCTGTCCACACTGGACGTTAAAAACATTTCAAAATAAAAGCCTTCCTCACATGAACAGACTGGACTCCTGAGGACAAATATGAAGACTGAAGCCTCCAGATTCAGAGGTGATAAAAATCTGAACTGGTCAGAAATCAGACAGACCAGTCTGTTACTGGGAGAACTGGTTTAATGATGTTTTATTCCAACTTTTTATTGTCATAGCTCGAGTGTCCGTTCCATCGGTTATCAGCACATCAAACTCATGAATCAGCCTCGGGGTTTGATGCTTGGCTGTGACTAATGAGAGCTCAGACTGAAGGAGGATCAGGAGTGTTCATGCTCAGTTTGATAAACAGGTACACATCATCTGAACTCACTGGTCTGGTTGTTGCAAGTGGTTCCGGAGCAGTCACTGTTTTCTGAGATCTTAACAGTACTCAGGTGAGTGTTATCAGGACTGACAGACCTGAGCTACGAAAATAAACTTCAAGTTGAAATAAACCATAATTTACAGTGTAGTGTTTTTTAATAACACTGAAGAAGAGTTAGATGTTTGTTTCCTTGCTGACAGTGACACAGAGGTCTGATACTAAAATCATGTCAGTGTATTCAGTGTGGAGTTGCAGCAAGCAGGTGCTTGCTGCAACTCCACACACTAATGCTAGCTTAGCTTAGCATTAAGACTGGAAATGGGGGGAAACAGACATCAACATGATTTCAACATCAAGCTTTTTGTCCAACTTTCAGCGAAAGCTCAAACAAACCAAACGTCAGGCTGTCGCGGCTGCAGCCTCCGTGTGTCACTTTAATAAACATCATCCTCCACTTTAAACCTTTGTACAGTCATTAATGAGAAAAGCTGCCACAGTTAATGCCCAATTGTATCAATTATTCAATTAGCTTTTATTCCATAATTGCTATGTGCAAACATTAAAAATGCACTTTTAAACAGCGTGCATACGTGTTAGGAACCTGTGCATGATCAAACAGACAGACTGTCAGACATCATTAATACAAATCAAACCGCTGCAGTTTCTGGTGCACGTCATAGGAAGAAGAAAAAACTGAAGAGGAAATACACCACCGGCCCTCGGGGGAACAACTACAGTAACTGTGGATGTTACAACGGAGAGTCAACACAACAGCACGACACAAACACCGTCAGGTCGGCAGTCCGTGCAGCGCAGCAGATAATCGCACGTTTCAAATGTGGATACAAATGCAGAATTTTTGGTTCGTCATTCATAATAAATTTTTTGCAAACACATTGTGTTTCATGCAGAATTTTTCAGGATACATGTTGGAAACTGCACAAATAAATGGCGGCCATCTTTTTTTTTGCGCTTGTATCCACATTTGAAAGATTATTGCAGTTATCTGCGGCACTAGAGGGGCAAAGTGCTGACTGCTTTTAGGCAAACAATATCCGGACCCCCCCACCCCGACCTACAAACCCCCTGACCCCTGACATCGTCATGCTGAACCAGGAGGAGGCACAAACTGGACACAAAGCTTTATTCCAAAAAAAAAACACGTCTATAAACAACTTCATGCCAACAACACACAGCTCCGACTGTAGCACACCTTTAAGTCCAAGATACAAAAATACTTCATGTGTTCAGGTTTCTAGTGGTCTGTGTTTAGAGACTGAGGCAGCTCACGTGTTTCAGACCTAAGGGAATAATATATATATATATATATGTATATATATGTTTAACTTTAATTCGACCACATTATGATGGGAGCAGCTCAAAATAACATTGATTGAATTATCACAGGAGACCACACACAGACTGAACTGTACATTCACTTCAAGTAGAGGAGAATCCATGCTCTGGAGACGGGGCCACCAAGAAAAAAAATCATCATAATCCAAAGATTCAATTCAAGAGTTTGAGAGACTTTAACTGAACTGGGAAAACGAGTCAGTCACAATCAATCAAAGCGGCGTGTTTTTGGTCGTGTGCAAAGGTCCTGGTGGGAGAAGCAGCACTCGCTTTCTCTTTGCATTGATTATTTTCTTTGTAACAGTCGATGCCATGGGTTCTGAGGCTTGGCGGAGTTGAACCAGCAACTTTAGTTTAGTTTACAATCTACGGAGAGGTCCAAGGTCTGAGGGTTGCTCGTCGTCGTCACACAAAACGTGCCCAGCCAGTCGTCACAAAGACACAGAGAGAGAGAGACAGAGAGAGAGAGAGAGAGAGAGAGAGAGAGAGGGAGGACAGTGGTGACATTAACAGCTGATGTCCTGGTTTGAAGCTTGCTCTTCACCTTTGACCTTTTGAGTCTGAGGTTATTTTAAAGTGACACTGGGCAGTGCTTGGATTTTAAATAATCTCACTTCCTGTTTGGTCACATCAGGTGACAAGATCAATCTGAGTTCAGAACATAAATAAAAACCTACGTCCGTCTTTCCTCTAATCTTTGCATCATGGAGATCGTGTTTCCGTTGCGGGAGAACAAGAACCTCAGAGGAACCTTTGTTTTGACCAGAGGAACTAGGTTTAGGATTGTTCCAGATGGTCTGGGGGTTGCAGGTTCTGAAGGATCAGGAACTTTCAGGCGGGTTCTGCAGGTCTCATAGCTCTGGTCATGTGCATAAAAATGTGTGTTTCAAATGCCGCCATCGTTTTTTATTCTGTCTGATTCATTTCTTTGCTCTGACGCAGTGGAGAAACAGACAATGTGCAAAAATGACTTTGAGTTCCTGAGGTCACTTCCTGTGTGTTGGTGGTACCAGGAAGTATCTGGTCAAAAAGGGTCAGGACCCGGCTCCTGTCTCAGCTCCCATTAAAGCTTTCCAGAGGGAAGGTGTCTGATCCACTCTTTTTCCGTCCCAGTTTAAATGAAACCACGCCCACTTCTATATGACCAAAGCCATGACCCCGCCCCCCTCCAGGGGTGTGTTTCATCTAAACTGGGTTGTAAAAACGATACAAGCGTTCCGACTGTTTCCCACTGTAAAGCTGATGGAGGTGAATCAAACGTAGATTTGTTCAAGTTCTGTATCTTGTTTGTCTCAGAACAAAAACCAGTGATGGTCACAGCGCTGTTTTCCCTTTTTGTCCACAGGGGGGCAGCACTGTGACCAGCAGCTGCAGCTAGAGGACAAACCTCGACACACAAATGAGAGTTCTGGTTTAACAAGACCTGGAGGAGGAGGACTGGGTCGGTCTGGAAAGTCTACATATACTTAACTTCCTGATCTGTGCAGTGGGGGTGGGGGGGTGGGGTCTGTGATACAGTGGGGGGGGGTCTCTCACAGGGCGAGGGAACCACTGACCTGACGTTTTCTTTTTAAATAAAGCTGTTGTTGAATTTTACCCAGTGTAGCTTTAAACCCTCAGCCTTCTGGACTGACCGTCCTCTCACAGCGTGCTGCTCAGGATCTCTGACACCTGTGCATTGGTTTGTTCGTCTGAGTCTACGTCCTGGGCGGCGGCTCCTTCAGGCTCCTCCCCCTCCCCTCCAGACTCCGCCTGTGCCACGACCACCGACACGCCTGCAGCCTTCAGCTTTTCCGTCATCTCTCTGCCTCCCTCCCCCTCCTCCTCCCAGCCCCTCCTCTCGTCGCCCGGCAACAGCTCCTTGCAGGGCTCCACGAAGATCCTGCGGACGTGGGGCCGTGGCTCCCGGTGTCGGCCCTTCCGGCTCTCCAGGACGCAGGAGGCGTGGCTGACGTAGGTGGTGCTCTGTGGGGAGGGAAGGTCCCCAGGTGGGGGCAGGTCTGGATCCAGCTGCTTGGTGTACACACCCTCAGATAGAGATCTGGTCTGACTCTCCCCGCTGTGGCCCCTCAGCCAGCGCTGGGGCCCGCTGAAGTACTGGCCCCTGTGACTCCTGGAGAGCAGTTTGCGTTTGGCGGGGGGGTTGGCGAGGGCCCTCAGGGGAGCAACGTCCTCCTGGTGGCTCTTGGACAGGGAGAGGCCCTCCAGAGTCTTGGTGGTGTCGGACAGAACCGGGGAGAGGGGGAGGGACAGAGGCAGGTCTTTGGAGAATCTGGGGGACAGGGGAAGGGACGGAGAGGTGGGGAGGGTCCTGGAGAGGGAGGGGGAGCGAGCCAAACCAGAGCTAGAGAGACTGAAGTCCTTGGACAGAGAGGGAGAGTGGGGGAGGAGGGATGAGGAGAGAGGAGCCTCTTTAGATTTGGGATCCTTCATCATCGAGGGGAGGGGGAGGTCTGTGGGCGGGACAACGCTGTACCTTCCAGAGAGAGAGGCGTCATTAGATTGAACATGAACATACAGAGGTAACACATCAACATCATCATCATCATCACCATCATCAATCTAATCTAATCTAAACTGATCTAGTCTAAACTGACCTAAACTAAACTAACTCAGCTGTAAACTGATCTGTGTGTAAAGATGAATGAGGTCACATGTGAACTCAACAGGTGAGACCATTTACAAACACACAAATCACCTGAGCTCTTGGATCTGGAGCACATCAGGGGCGCTGCCGCCCAGCGAGTGCACGGCCTGCTGGGATAGATCTTGGGGTGGGGAGTAGAGCAGGTCCAGCTCGCGGGGGCTCAGGGCGTCACTGGAGTCATAGTCGCTGTCAGTGGGCAGAAAGACCTCGGAGGAGCCGTCTTCATCCGAGCCAAGTAGAGAGTCTAGAAGCAGAGAGAGGGAGTGAGGGGTCAACAGGTCTACACTCAGACCAGGTCTGAGGAGGGACCACTCACCACTGATGGCCTTCCTCCTGCGGAGCTCAGGTGAGGGGGAGGGCGTGGGCAGGTAGTCCATGGTGGAGGAGGTGGAGTCTGTCTTTTGCTGGCCGGAGTCGCTCTCCGGAGCGCTGACGTCAACCAGGCAGGTGATGGGTACGCCGCCCCGAGGGTGCTTGTAGCGAGCGTACTGCAGCGCGTCGGTGATCCAGCGGAGGTCCCGACGCATTTCATCCAGTTGCTGCAGAAGCACAACAAAACAGTCAACACACTCAACATGTTCTGTGCGCAGCACTGTTGTTATTCCATTGACGTAGCTCAGAAAATCTGCTCTTACTTGAAAAAGATCGGTTTGAATTAACGTTGACTTTCACTTCAGGCTCAAACATTGAAACAATGTAGCTGTGGCTCGTCAACATTGACTCAAACCAGGTTTGAACAAGCTGTGCACACGGACTATACAAGCAGCCCAGAACAGTCGATTACTGAAAAGAAAGATCATGTCACAGAAAGAAGGGAAAACAAGAGCAGCGGAGGAAACCCTGCTGATTAGGGTGACCACTTGTCCTGTATAATACGTGAATAATGTAAAACCCCAACTAGTACAGGTGGACTGGAGAAGTTTATCAGTGAGCAGTAGACTGACGAGCTCTGTGTGCTCTGAGAAAATACACGTATGATCACCTTCTTGATGTGAAGTCAATAGTACAGCAGTCCGTTAGCTCACCTGGCAAAGTGCATATAACCAATTTACTCATGACGGCAGTGACACTAGTTCTAGTCCGACCTGTATACCGTTCCCACATGTCATCATCTCTCTCCCTGTGGCTATCAGAATAAAGGCAATAAATGTTTAATTCATTGTATATTGCCAACTGCATCCTATATTATAGTCTATATTAGCCTATATTATACAATAACCAATGTTGCTATCACCCTAGTTTCCAAACACAGACATGAAAAAAGAGATGCGAGCGTAAAAACACACTTGATGGAACTTTCTTTTGGGATTCTGTTTCCGGCCGTTGGAAATTCATTGAAACACAGCTAAGTTAGGCTTGACAGCTAGCCTGCTATAGAGAACGCTAGTTGGGTAGTATCAGTTACCATGGTTACGGAGCCGGGAATCCTGTTTAAGCCACAGTGATGGAACGGAACGCTGATTTATATTAGCGAGACTTAACAAAACAAGCTCGGATTTTTCTTTATCTGTCTTGATGGAATAGAGCCCAGATGATACCAGAGTCTGTTTCTACGTAGGGGTGGGTGATATATCGAATATACTAGATGTATAGCGGCTTGTTCCACGTGGGATGTATAAAATGACAATATCGCGAACATCGTGTATAAATTGTCACATAATTGTTTTAAGACGCCGGCATGAAGTTTTCTTTGGCGTTTCGCCTTTCTCGATCTCTCCCTCACAGACACACTCAACCGCCCATCCAGAAAACTCTCCGCATGTGTGATGTAGGTGAGGAGGTGTGTGTGTTTGTATCATGAACGGAGCGAATTGACGAAAAAAGTGAAACGCCAAAGTGAGCTAATTCGTATTTAAATTTTTTTTTTAAAAAACCAATTCATATTGGTTCAGAGAAGAAACGGCATCGGAACACAACGCCTGCCTCGCGTGTTTGCCTCACAGTGCACGGCAGCTGCGTTGCTGCTACTGCAGCTCTGTCTTTCTACATAGTTTGCGCCGACTTTTGTTTACTCTGGTACAGACACACACAGCGAGAACAAAAGAGAGAGAGAGCACCGGTAAAATACTGCCCTTCACTCTGTTAAATTATAACATAATTATAACCAACAATGGGTTTCTGCTATGACCACTAGTACATGTGGTCTCCTCTGTCTCTCCATGCAGTTGCTAAAATGATTAAAAATAAGTTATACAATATAATATTTATATATATATATATATATACTATAATAAACTTCTGTATATTTATATTTATAAATATAAAGGTTTTTTTTCATGTCTGTGTCATATTCATATATAGTCCAGACAGTGAAACTATAGACTAGTGAAAGGTGTTATATATAATGTTTCTGGTATCATATCAGTATGACTATCAACAAATGTTTCCCTGTCTATTATTGCTGGGAGCCGCTCGTCATGAGTGAAAAACAGGCGAGATGCTGAATCTCTAAATCGCACAAAACAGGAGCAAAGCATGAGATTGTGTCTCTTTATGCATCAAATTCTATTGAGGAAATTTAAAAAATATTGCAATATATATCATGTATCGCGATATAGCCTAAAAATATCGCCATATTACTTATAGACCATATCCCCCTGCCGTATTTCTACGCCGACGATGTCTTATTCTATTGATTAACAAGCTTCACTGCTGAAACCGTGATCTGATTTATTTATTAGTCAACAGAAATTTCATTGGAAACAAGTTTGATCATTGACTCCATCAGTTTTTCTGTGTTTCTATTTATACTAAATCTGTTCAGTTCTCTACAACTTTATTCACACATTCATGCGAAAACACAGTGGAGGAATTCCCCTTTAACTGAAAGTAAAATTTATCATGTGTGAAAATGTGTGTGTATGTGTGTGTGTGTGTGTGTGTTTGCTTTTGAAGAGAATGAAGCGTGACAAAACGTTAAGCAGCAATTAGCTGACTGTCTGACACAGAGCAGGAGAGCACTTAGTGCCAGACACACACACAAGGGGGGGGTTGCGGGCTGACAGCAAGGATGACTCGGCTGGAAAGAATGCCGAGGCTGCGACGGCAGAGCGAGAGCCTGTGAGAGAAAAACATGGAGGAGGTTCCTGCTTGTCCCACAGAGAGAGAGAGAGAGTTTACCAACAACAATCACACACAGAGGAACACATTACACTCTGTCCATACAGTCAATTAAACTAACTTAAAGGATCAGTCTGTACGTTTCTCCTGAGCGTGATGTGTCAGTGTTCAACATCACATTAAAGACTCTTGAAAACCACACAGCATGTGATTTCATATTGTTTCACAGTCTCACTGGTCAAAGTCAAAATCACATGTTGTTGTTGACTTCCCAGCTGTACATAATTCATAGTAATATAATTAATAAATGATAGTGACCTGGACCTTTGTATGAATGACACTGATCACAAGATTTTGTCAAACAGATATTAAAAACCCTTGAACTGCAGTGAACCAATGACAGTGTCATAAACACAGATTCAGAAAGCCAGGGTTTCATACGTCACAAACCTAAGGAACCAATCCTGTCAACTTGTGGGGACGAACGGGGGACGGACCGGGGGAGTGGGGGGTGGGGGTAAAACTGAAACCTTGTCAGTACAGAGAGAGAGAGTCAGCGTCACTAACGCTGTGTCAGCCATTGCCAGTTACAAGCTCTCTAACAACATAAAAAAAGCTAAATATGCTAACATTTATGAAAATATACTTACTATGGTAACCGTTCTGAAAAGATGCTAACTACGCTAACCGTTCTGATACGTCTGCTAGTCTCTGATTCTGGTCTCAACAGACTGAGTCTAGGTCTGACTGAGGGTGAGTCTGATGTTTCCTCCTCTAACTATCTTGATACTCTCTACTCTTTCACCTGTCAACCTGGAGCAAGCAGGTGGTGGGCGGGGCTCAAGGCCTGATCCAGATCATCAGACTACGTCTGGAGGAACTTTAAGTCTTTTGTTGGCATTATGACAATAAAAGAACTAAATGATGAATTCTTGGTGTTTGCTGGGAGTTCACTGGGAATTTCTGCCCCTCATCTGTATGTTAAGATACTGTTTGTTTGCTTGTTTATTTGTTTGTTGTGTCATATTTGTGTTGCAGAATAAGAAACTTGTGTATTTAATTTGACCATATGTGTGTGTTTCTCTGCTGTACTGATAGTTTTGATGTTTTACAGGTTGTTTTGATGTGAGGCAAATAAAAACAAAACTGTACAACAACAACAACAACAACAGAAAAACAAACAAACAAACAAAGTGCATTTTCCTTCAGGGAGATGTTTCCAGCTGAGATAACACTGTGGAGCTGTGAGAGGAAAGCTGTGTGGTGGATCTCTGACACTGCAGCCGCTGGATCTGAGAAACTTTCCAGAGCAGAGACGCATCTGCAGCTAATCACACTCTGACAGCATCTTCACACACACACACACACACACACACACACACACACACACACACACACACACACACACAGGTTTCCAAGGCCGTGCTGCAGCTACAGCCGCTCTCTCTGCTCAGTGTGTCTTCCCACAAACCTCAGCGACGCCATGTTTCACTGTGTGTTTGTGTCATAGATACAGAGGAATGAGGTGACAGACAGGATGGAGGTCTGAGTATGTTGGAGGAAAAAAGGTCCGGGTCAGAGTCTAAGCCTCTTGACCAACACTTAACTTTCTACAAAACTGTACTTTTACTTACTTGAATAACTATGACATTTCTGCTTTTATTTGACAGTTTGACAGGATGTAGATCCACTCGCTGCCTCCTGCCTGATCCTCCTGACTAACACATTATTCTATATTCACAATAAATTTTATCTTGAACCTTTATCCATGTATAACTCCTCTTTTTTTATTTATTTCCATTTTTTCAAATTTTTTTTTATTGTGTCTTTCTCTCAGGGGCGAGGGGACAATGAGGAATAATTTAGATTTTTACAGCTTTTAGAGCCTCACTGCCAAACAGACCAAATCAAAAAGGACTTCAGGTCAAGCTGGATATCTTCTTCCAAGTGATATCATCTACAAGGTCTGAGTCCTGGACCTTGTTGGGATTATGTATCTGGTCAGACTCGTCATTAGTTTAGATGTTGTTAGATTTTAATTGAACTACAATTCTGCTGGTGTGGTTTTTTTTCGGTCAAAAGAATCAATCATCTGAAACACCTGTTCCCGTCAAGAATAGACATGATGAACTCAAACTAATTAATTCTCCTTTAATCACGTCAGTTGAATTAAACATCATCTTCCTGTTGGAGGGAAGGTTTTGGAGTCTGTGGTTCAGACTGGTTCAGGTTCAGGAGCTGAAGGCAGACTGAACTGTGGGGCCATAATTAAAACTAAGATCTCAGTTATTTCTCTGTCGCCGTCATCTCAAAGATTAAAGGATAAATTAAAGAGAATGAAGCTTCAGACTCACAGTAAAACTTCACAACATTTTGAAAATATTCACACCAAACATGATCTAATGATCCTCGTGTTGTAGGTTGTTTTTTGGTTTAATTTCTCCTGGACTTTCATGAATATTAATGTCTAATCTGCTGGTTAATAATAGTAACAACAGACTGAGGAATAAAACCTAATAAAACAGTTTATTTATGGTGTCATGTCTCCAGGTCCTGATGTGGAGCAGTGAAGAGGAGAAGCCAGATGTGCAGCAAGCAGACAGACTTTCCTCCATCAACATGTGGCGAGTCTAAACAAACCGTCCAATTAGACGGCATCACGTCATCTTCACACCAACCCGCTTTCACTGAGACACACACACACACACACGCACTTGCAGAGGGACCTCCCAGATGAGACACGCTGAGGCACGAGAGTGTGTGTGAGAGCTGTTGTTCTTCTATTGCTGTGAGGACCGATTTGAGTTTGAGACCTTGAGAGAAAAGATGTTTTAAAAAAAGTGAAAATGTGTTTGAAAAGTAAAGACGTCTTTCTAAAGCCACGACACATTATAAAGATCATAATAATAAATAAATGATAATAATAAATCAAGATATTTTTGTAAACAAAGTGTCAAATGTCTGCAAAAACTTTTTCAGAAACAGAGATGAGATTTTAGTAAAGTTGGATCATTTTTGTCACAAGAAGAATTTTTTCTAAACTGAATATATATTTTTTTATTTTAGAAATAAGAACAAAGTGAAGATATTTTTCTATTTTGTATGTGAGGCCATTTTTGGCCAGACCACAACAGCGAGGTTGGCCTTTTAAATGGGAGTGTCTGTCGCTGACTGACTGAGTGATGAAGTTAACCCATTGGTCGGTCGGTCAAGTGTCGAAGAAAAGCACCTGGCGACAAACCTCAGCTACTTTCTGTAGATGAGAGATTCCAGCCCTGCCATAAGAGTGCAAGGTCGGACTTTCCCTCCACAGACTCACCTCTCTACACTGTCCAGACAGATACTTGGCTTGGACCTGCTCTTGATGTAGAGCGAAGAGATTGGAGATTCAGACCTCAGAAGTGAAGATATCAAAATGAGGACATGTTGCAAAGTAAGACACTTTTTAATCTAAGGACATTTTGTGTAGTCATCACCTCTTCAAAGGGTTAATAAGACCTGGTTTTGAGTCTGAATCAGGTTCAGGTTCATTCAGGATTCAGAGAATGTGTTTGAACAATCAGCGTCCTCACAAGTATAAAAGACCAAACACTCCTCTGTGTTGACAGACGTGGCCCTTTTCACACTCTGCCCTTCACATCAACATCTAGCTGTCTTTAATACACACACACACACACACACACACACACACACACACACACACACACACACACACACACACACACACACACACACACACACACACACACACACACCCCTCCACGTGCTCTGATTGGTATTATTTTTTCCCCTGACATTCCCTCTCTCTCTGAGCAATTTGTGGTCGGGGGGCCACTTTTTTCCGAGCTTTAAAATCACAGACAGAGAGCTAGACAGCTGGTTACACACACACACACACACACACACACACACACACACACACACACACCCCTGGCAGTGCTGTGATCGGAGAGCACCCTTGTGGTTTTGTGGTCGGTCTCCATTAACGGCGGCGGCGAGCTCCTCTCAGACGGGTTCACTCTTATACGTTCAGACTGCGGCGAGCAGCCAGTTCTCGACTTCTTCTACTCTAGAAAAACAAGCTGTTTAACAGCTAATACTCCAGCAGTTACACTTTACTGCATCAATAAACGTCTCTGATTGGATCACCATCGTTTTCTCACCGCCTTCATGTTTAAATGTTTTTTTTTTCTCAGTGAAAAACTGGAGATGAAATAAAATGTCAGTGAAAATGAGGTTTATTAAATCCTGTGTTTGATGAGCTCTCAGCTGATTCTCAGCTGACTTTAATCATTGTGAATAAATCAGAGTGAATCTGAACAGTAGCTGAAACCACATGGACGGACTTCTGAGAGCAAGCAGACTGAATAAAACTGAACTGGTTCCCGTCCAGCTGACTCACGACTGCAGATGTGTTTTCATGTGTGAACGGTTCAAATCCCATGTCAGGAATGTTTCCCACCAGTGTTAGATAATTCTGTTTCACAGCCAGGTTTTTCTGACATGTTTCCATAAACCAGTCACCAGACTTTTTCACACTTTTTTTTCCAAACTCTGATGGAGGCGGGTCCTCGGCTGATGATGAGTAAAACACCTAAAACTTGTGCAGCAGCTTCACCTGTGCGTGCGTTTCTCACCTGGATGTAGTCCAGTATGAGCTGATGCCTCTGTTTGGCTGTGGCCACCTCACTGTCAGTGATGGCCTCCCGCAGTGTCTGCTGGGTAATGAGGGCGTCCAGGTCCAAGACGGAGGACAGACGGCAGTACAGGCTGATGAACTTCTCCTTGTAGGTGCAGAAGTGAACTGAAGAAAGAAAAGAAATTGCGATGAAGAGCGGAAGAAGAGACTGAGCGGTCAGAAGAGACCAGCAGAGACACAGATGGGGACGAGTCCACGATGTCTCTGTTCTGAAATGTTACAATATTAATAAACCAAAACTGAAACAGATGAAAACCTGAATAAAATCCAGCTGCAGCTTTTTATGTAAAATAAATTAATCGCTCATTTTCCGACTTCCAAGGTGCATGGAGAAAGGAAAAAGTCCACAGAGGTCAAAACTCCAGCAGCACTCACAGTAAACGGAAGAACTTTATTAGAGCGATGCGTTTCGGCTGGTGGTCTCTTCATCAGGGATGGGAATTTGAATATCAAACCATGTTTTAAAACATTTACAACGTTCTGCACAAAAATAGAAATGCAACACTTTCGTTCTTGCTCACATTTGTAAACAGAAGACAGCATCGTGGGTGAAGAACAGCTGCGTGCAGACAAACATCTGAAACTAGAATCACCTCCTCGTGGTTGTTTCCTCCACCAACCAGTAAAGTTACAGTAAACATGGTCCCAGTCTCTCCTTCCTAAGTTACAGCGTTGAATAATAGCTAGAGGTGTTTTTGGACAACATTATGATGTCACAGTGAAGTTCACCTTTGACCTTTTGGATATAAAATGTCATCATTTCATTTTATCCTCATAGACATTTGAGGTAAATTGTGTCATAATTAGTGAATGAATTTGAGATCACAGAAGTAATGAAATTCCCTCTGGGTGTTCCTGATACATTGCATTCACAAGAACGTGAGGTCACTGTGATTTTTGACCTTTGACCTTTGGCCACCAAAATCTAATCAGTTCATCCTTGAGTCCAAGTGAATGTTTGTGCCAAATTTGAAGGGATTCAGAGCAGGAGTAATTTTGTTTTCAGGTTGTCCGTTCGTCTCATTCTCATGGACACGATATCTCAGTAACGCCTTGATGGAACTTCTTCACATCTCAAAAGTCAAAGGTCAAGGTCAGTGTGACCTCAGAAAACCTTTTTTTTAGCCATTACTCAAGACTTCATGAAGCAATTATGACAAAATTTCACACAAATGGTTCAAATTTTCTATGACTCTGGATAAACAGGGACGTAACGTGAAACTAGTCTGAGTGGAGGAGGCAGGGATTCTAGTTGAGTTTATTTTTGACAGAAAAGTAAATGTAAAAGTCTTGCATGTGATCAGCTGTTCATCTGAGCTCTGGTCACAGGAACATGTCGCTCTCTGTGATCCGTGTCTCTGTGACACGACACTCACTCTGTGACAATCTGCTCGTGTTGAGTTCAGCTTCAACTGAAACCAGACTCATGTAGAAGTGTTTTATTCAGAGCAGAGAGAGGAGGTCAGTGTGTGTACAAAGAGAGAGTATTGTGCAGTGTGTATGGGAGTTATTGACACATTTTTGTGTGTGTGTGTATGTGTGTGTGTGTGTGTGTGTGTGTGTGTGTGTGTGTGTGTGTGTGTGTGTGTGTGTGTATGTATGGGGGTCAGCAGAGAGGCCGTCCTGCTGGAGCCTGCAGACTGATTTAGTGCTTTTCCCTGCAGACATAGGTGTGTATGTTTGTGTGTGTGTGTGTGTGTGTGCGTGTGATAGGACACAGCTCAGTCTGTACAGACGGCTGCTGCATTAACCCCTGTTTAATTTTTATCAGAGAACTTCATCCAAAGCAGCAAAGAGTAAAAATCTGAAAAACAACAGATCAGGATTTGCTGTGACCCCCCCCCCCCCCCTTTAAACCAGTTCCAGTTCTCCTCAGTACACCTGCTCACAGTTCTTCAGGTTTTTGTCACGTAGGTTGTTCCAGCTTCCTACCACAGTGTTTCTTTCTCCTGTTTGTGTTTGTGTGTGTGTGTGTGTGTGTGTGTGTGTGTGTGTGTGTGTGTATATTGTTACCAAGTTCAAACATCTGCAGGGGGAGGTGAAGGAATCCTGAGAGGGGGATGTAGGGGTTGGACTGTCCGGGGGCGGAGCAAACGTCATCGGCAGCTGGCAGCAGCAGCAGGAAGGAGACACCGTGACCGAGCTCCACCACCTCCTGACTGTAGAGACGGAAGTGACGGGCCTGCACACACACACACACACACACACACACACACACACACACACACACACACACACACACACACACACACACACACACACGCTGGTTTCTAACATGAACTGGCTGTGGGTGTGTGTGTGTGTGTGTGTGTGTGTGTGTACCTGGTGCAGAGGTAGGTTGATGTGCTTCAGCAGGGACTTGATCGCTGTCTGCAGCTCATAGTACAGTAAGGGGGCATGGCTTTCTGCTCTGGGCTCCGCCCCCTCACTCCCTTCCCTGTTGTGGTCATTCTGTCCTGCACCTGAAAGCGTCTGGATCCAGTCCCACTCCTCCCTGAACGCACGCACGCACGCACGCACGCACGCACGCACACACACACACACACACACACACACACACACACACACACAAACACACACACACGTTAGTATAACGATATCAAATCGTTAATATTAATGGATCCTCTCAGCTGTCTGTTTACAGGTTACAAAACCTTTATATTGATTAAACTGCTGATTGACACATTAACACATTCTTGTGTTTTGGATGAATAAATACTGTATTAACATGTTTTCGGGAGTCACAGGTTCACATGACAAATACAAACATTCACAGTACATCAAGGATGACCATGACCTGGATGACTGACAATCGTCACACACTAATACTAAGACTAAAACTAATGAAAATGCTAATACTAATATTAATGCTATTACTGACACTAATACTAATATTTATGGTAGTAATAATGCTAAGACTAATACTAATGCTAATGATGATAATAATAATGCTAATAATACAAATGCAAATACTAGTACTAATGCTAATACTAATAATACTTATGCTAATACTAAAACTAATGCTAATAATAACCTTTATTTATATAGCACCTTTCAACACACAGCTATGTACTTTACAAAACAAAGTGAAACTTTGAAAACAATTATAAACAGTTTAAAGATGAACAACACAGGAGGAGATACAAATAGAACAAAGATCAATAATCAATAAATTAAAAATCAGGACAACGACATATAATATGTTTGAAGATGTTTTGTCTTTTGGTTTGATCTCATCTTTGAATCCACACACACACACACACTCTCACACACACACATACACACACTCTCACTCTCACACACACTCTCACTCTCACTCTCACACACACACACACACACACACACACACACACACACACACACACACACTCCTTTTGTTTCTCACTTCACACTTTCCAATCTGTCTGGGGAGGGAATGCAGCGTTGTTTAGCGTCCAGAAATTCTTGTGATGGAGGCCAAAGAGCTGAAATACTTTTACCTGTCCCACCTCCACCTCCTCACCCCCACGAGCTCTGAGCCAATCAGATTGGATCCAACACAAAAGACACACGCACGTCCACATATGTCGAGGGAGCGATGTCAGCTGCACGCTGACTCTCAGAGCGAGTGCGTAACGTAACACGAGCCGACAGGTGAGCGTCACACGTGTCGACTGACAACAGGTGAGAACAGCTGTCAGTCAGCAGGTGTGTGAGCTGGAGGTGTGTGTGTGTGTGTGTGTGTGTGTGTGTGTGTGTGTCGTACCTGGAGACGTTGCAGTTGTCTCGTATGCGGGTGTGACACAGCATGTTGGGGGTCCGCTGGGACACCAGGACTTTGATCTGGTCTACGGAGCTGCTGAGCTTCAGGTAGCCCAGGTAGAGACCCGGGGCGAGTCGGTGAGTGCTGCGCCGCTGGTATGCCAAAATGTCCTGAGAGAGAGAGAGGGAGAGAGACAGAGAAACAGAGAGAGAGAGAGACAGATAGACAGAGAGAGAGACAGATAGACAGAGAGAGAGAGAGGGAGAGAGACAAAGAAACAGAGAGAGAGAGAGAGAGAGAGAGAGAGAGAGAGAGAGAGAGAGTTGTGTATGTGCAGTTTTTTTTACAAGCCACAGGTTCCTGACTCCAGGTCCTGGTTCTTGAATATTATTTATCATAAACAATATGATTCTACAAAAAAAGGTTTTGGTCTGGTCTGGTCTGGTTGCTGCTGCAGTCCCAGGTCTTCTTAATCCACATGGACCACATGGTACTGAGGGTTCGTTCTTCCTCACCTGTATGGTGATGATGAGGATGTCCAGAGCGTATGGCTCCTCGGGTGTGGACAGGGATTTCCTCTGGCTCTGCAGTTTGGTCACCTGCATCCACTTCCCGCTGAACAGTGAGTGCTGGCTCTCCGTGTCGCGGATTGTCACCAGCAGCACGTTGCCGTGGCGATCCTTGATGGGCTCGTAGTGGATCCGGCCCAGGTTGTGAGTTCCCAGGAGGTTCTGCAGGTAAATGAACCCGATCAAAAGTGAGAAGACGCTTTTAAGAAAACATTTATAAATGACTTAGTCACTCAACAGAGAAACGATCTGCAGAGAGTTTATTTATTTATTTATTTCTCTATCTGGTGCTGTGATGAGTGAAGATTGATGTGAGTCAGGTTAACATCCTGTATTTTACTTTAATGGAGGGATTTAGTCTGTACGGAAGAGGGCCAAATGTAAAAAGTGTTTTGTAGAATTCTGACTTTCTAAAACATTTTTTAGAAAGTCAGAAGTCAGAATTCTGACTTTTACATTTACATTGATACGAGGCCCTAATCCTCTTCTGAAGTCTGAATCTGCGGCTTGAAATGAAGATGAAATTAATTGGTTTGACATTTGCAGCTTGACAGGAACAGTATGATTTTGATGTGGGACATTTAGGGACAAACTGTCAGAATAAAAGCATGCGTCCTCATCACAGCTGATTCAAAGTGGTTTCCAGTCAGGTCTGCTGGGGTCCTGACCTGCAGCTGGCCAGCGGCGGTCAGCATCTTGTGCCTGGCCTGCAGCGTGGAGGATGAGGACATGGACACCGACATGCTCTGTCTCAGCCACCGGACGTCCTCCCACATACAGGACAGCTGCAGAGACAGAGACAATGAGCTGCAGGAAGGGAAAGTGGTGAAACCGCAGCGCCTCATAAAACTAACTGCTGTTGTTTGTTTGCGTTCGGGGGCGGCATGGCAGCCTGATGCCTGGAGACAAGAGTGGATTGAAAATTCATCCAACGAGCCAAAAAGAACAGAACACTGAACATCTAATTCCTCTCGAAACAGGAGCAGACTGCAGCTCTCAGAGCACAGCAACAGAGATCTGTGTCCTCAGTCAAACACCTGAGACACATGAAGACAGGTAACATCCTGTTTCTGTGCAGCCTCCTCCTCTGTTGTCACCTCACTGTTTGAACCAGGATCAAACACCGATTTAATCCCATAAACACACACATAACCGTGAGGTCGTCGGAGAGTCAGCATCAATCAGCTGACTGACAGCAGCTCAGTGTGTGGACGTACTCTCAGATAACGGAGGAGGAATTGATTTGAACTTCCACATGTTAATATTTTCTGATCAGGATTCCCATCATGCTTAGGGTTATGTAAACAACAAGTATGATGTTGCCATGGAGACGATGGCCTCCACAGAGAGCAGCAGACCTAAGACCTCTCAGACACTGACATCATGAAATGAGCTGTACCTTGGTGAACCACAGGAAGTCCTGCATGAGGGAGCTGCTGTAGGAGTCGTCCACCTCCACGATGGGGATCTGGTCCTCCGCCGTCACCAGTAAACTGTCCTTATGGTAGAAGACGGCCGCCAGGTAAATCCCCCTGCAGACACACAGGATGGTACATTCCCAGGAAAGAGCAGGTAAACCGAGGAGGAAATTCAAACGACGACGACGACGACATGTTTTATGAATTTATGAAATCCTGTTACGTCACGCTACAAACAGGAAATTGTCTTTTGTCCTTTGGTGATGAAGCTTCCACCTGTTTAGTTTGTGTTCCCTGAAATAAATGTGGAGCTTTTTCTTTCCTTGAATTATGTTATAAATGAAATGTGTTTTATACAGGTGAGTCAGAACACCGCAGCTCAGCGTCTATACAGTATGTAACTATTTACTGGGGTTTAAATGTAGCAGCTCGTTCACTGACTACACACAGAGACAAGACACTGACAGACACATGAAAACCCAGAAACTGATCAGCACAAACCTTTTCAGTGTTTTCACAAACTTGTTGGAGGAGTTGAAGAGGTGTTTGAGACTCCTGGACACAGACTGCTTCCGGCTCGGGTTCTGCAGCTTCGATGTGTCTGCACACAGGAGCAGGGAAGGAGGAGGAGGAGGAAGAGGAGGAGGAGGAAGAAGAGGAGAAAGAAGGAGGAGAATAAGGAGAAGGAGAAGGAGAAGAAGAAGACGGTCATCACTGTTTGACCAGTTCACTGGTTTTCTATCACGATTCATGCACAACTGTATCTCCAGGTCTCGCCTCCTCATCTGGTTTTGAAGATGATGCTTGGTTACCATGACGACAGTAGTTGAATGAGCCTGTAAATCCATCAGAACCGTGTGTGTGTGTGTGTGTGTGTGTGTGTGTGTGTGTGTGTGTGTGTTTATGTGTTTCTGAGGTCAGCGGGGTCGAGTCACTCTCCCGTGCTGCCGGTCAGACTGAGTCTTATCTCATTCATTCGTTTGGCTGTCTCCCCCCCGTCTCCCTCCGGCCGTCCTCCAGCCCCGGGAGGATGGAGGACGGCGGCCGGCCGCTCAGCGATGCCAATCTCCAGACCACAGCGCCCCTTTTGACTCTGGCTAATTAAGCGTCACATAATTACCGTCCTGTAAACAGACGGCAGACTGACGCTCACAAAAAGCCCACCGTGCAGACATACAGCGTGAGGGAGGGGTCACAGGAGGCAGCAACACTCAGAGCAGGAGCCATATTGTTTTCAGGTTGTCTGTCCGTCTTCCTTGACGGAATTTCTTCAAATTTGCCACAAACATTCATTAGGACTCAAGGATAAACTGATTAGATTTTTGTGGTCAAAGGTCAAAGGTCACGGTGACTCCCAAAACACTTCTTAGCAATTAATAAAGACTTCACAGCAATTATGACAACATTCACCACAATGGTTCATATTTTCTCTGACTCTGGATAAACAGGGTTGTAACCTGAAACCAGTGGAGGAGGCAGACAACCACGAGGAGGTGATTCTAGTTTTCTTTTTGTTGCAGCTTCTGTTTTTTTATATTTGTGTTTTATATATAAGAAAGACAAAACGGAAGCTACATAAAACCTTTAATACCTTTAATAATGCAGCGAATCATAGGATCAAACTGTGGATGTTTGGCTGCTTTTTAATGTAATGTTGAATAAAATCATCAATCAATCAAAGATAATCACTGATTTCATGAAAACATCTGTATACGACATGGTTAACATGTTCCAGTGTAATCGGTGATGATGTTTTCAGTTTGTGTCTCTACATGAAACCACAGGAGTGGTAATTACAGCCTGTTCTCCACTACAACACTCACTCTCTAATCTTTAAAACTGGCCTTTCACAATCCGTCAGAGTGAACCCTCCCTGCATCCTCAACATCCTCACAATGATGATGATGCTTCTTCTTCTCCTGTGCGTCGTCAGACAGGCAAAGGATCTTTAGTTTCTCGCCGCCTCCGAAATGTTACACAACAGTACCTGCAGCGGCGAGTCTGAGAGTGTTTTCAAAAAGCCATTCAGCAGCCGGCTCATGAGTGCGCACGC
>NW_019175062.1:354537-406753 GCF_002260705.1 Seriola dumerili | reverse complement strand
CACACACACACACACACACACACACACACACAGGAGCTGTTATTTCAGTGACAGGTTGAGGCTGCCACCGGCGCTCTCCTGCTTTAAAAAGTCTCTGTGTGTTTGCAGCGCTGGAGGCTAACTGGGTTTGACAAGTGGATAATATGACAAGAGCTCGCCGGCTTACTGTGCAGCGCCGCACGCCACTCTGGATAAATAAAGAAATGAGTTTTGGTTGGAGTGAGCTGAAAACATGATTGGAGCTGATTAATGAGGCAACCACCTTTCCATCATGACGGGGGGTGGGGGGTGGGTGGTGGTGGTGGTGGTGGTGGTGGTGGGGGGGTTATTGAGCTTTCAGTTGCGTCTGAGCTGCTCATGTGTTCTCACCTTTCATTAATGCTGTTCCCATGCAGAAATATATGACATAGTGTATATGTCCCTATATCAGAGTGATGTTGACATAGCTGTCACCTATAATGTGATATATTATTATCACATAGATACATCCTCTGAATATATGAAGATATACGTTTATAACATATATAAAATACCCAAAGTGCAATATTTATATGCATATATACATTACAAATATCTATGCGATGACTTTTTACATAGAACACATATGTTTTGTGTTAACATTACATATTTAATTTATTTATGCAAGTTTATTAAAACAACATACCTGTTAAAAAATCTATATGCTATCCTTAAATATGGTCAGATCTTCGTTCAAGTTACAATCTCAAACACAATCTATTTTAACTAATAACACACAAATCATTGTTTTGCTCTTGTGCATGTTGAAAACTTCATTCAAACTATCACAGTGTAGATTGGAAAAGTATGTGAATCCCTCGGCTAGGAGTTATCAAAGCTGTTAGAGACTCTTTGGCTTATAAAAACACTCAAATATTTAGAGTTTGCTGTTCACAAGAAGCATCTGCTGATGTGAACCAGGCCTCACAAAGAGCACTCAGAAGACTTATGATCAAGAAATGCTGATTAGCATGAAGCTGGAAGGGTCACAGAGTTTAGATCTCCATCAGTCCACAGTCACACAAACTGTCTATAAACGGAGCTGATTGAGTTCTGTGACTGATCCAGCTGAGATGACTCCAACAGGTCAACACAGATGATCAGTAACATTAACAAAGAAGCTCAGAGTTACAGCTAACGGCTTAAAGGAATCACTTGGGCTGGGTAACATCTCTGTTCATGAGTCCACCACACACACATCATGGTGCATGTTTGCATGGTGCATGGTGTCCATGGAGGGAAAAAAAAACCTTGTTGTGCCCATGAAGTTTATAAAGAGCAGCGTGACTCTCCACGACACCACTGGGGAGAGGTTTTGTGGACTGATGAGTCTAAGGTTAAATTGTTTGGGAAAACCCCTCAGCACTATGTTTGGTGTAAAAAGGGCTCTGCATTCTACATCCCAACGTCATCCTCCCAAAGGTGAAGCAGGGTGGAGGGAGCATCGTGATCTGGGACTGATTTGACAGCTCCACATCATCAGGGGAAAAATTCATTCTCAAGTTTGTGAAGGAACCCTACAGAATAATGTCATGTTATAACTTGTTTATAATTGTTTATTTATGATTTATAAAGTGTTAATTAATAACTGAATTAATATCCTCATTATAAACCATTCATAAATCCTTTATAAGGGTAGTGTTATTGTAAAGTTATACCCATATAAAATAAAAATGAATATTTCATATATGGAAATTCAATATATGTACATATATTGAATTCGCGTATGGGTTATAACTCTTTATTCTTTATTCTTTATTCTGCTCTCGACCGCTTGTGCAAAGAAAACAGTGAAAGTGAAGCTAAGAGTGGAGGGTCGATGCTTTTATCACTCCAGCTCTGTGTGTGAACGCTGCTGCTTCAGCTGCAGTTAAAGATGGAGGAGTGTTTCTAACGAGGCTCCAACTTAAATGATAAAATACGCCATCGATCTATAGGTGAGGAAAACTGATGACACTTCTATAAGACTGAAAGAGACTGCTTCAAGGACTGGAGTGGCTTCAGAAAGTCTACAACAAATTATACGACTCAGCTTATGATCAGTTTCCATATAATATATAATGTATCTATGATTATATATAGATTCCGTATCACACTGGTGGCTGCTCTTGGTTTAACCGTACATGACCGGGTGAGGTGATGAAGTTCTGCTGTCCCTCATGAGTTGTTATGTGTTGTGTATTAATTATTTTTATTTCAAGTCTGTTTCTATGAGACTAAGGAAAGAGTTGAATGACACGGTTCAGTTCAGTTTAGGTTCAAAACAACCTGGTTACACAGAATTACGTTCTCGTGGTGGTATGTTATGGAAGAGGATTATGGCCACGTGAAAAAAAATCTCACAAAATCAAACTCAAAAAACTCTCAGATTTCTGACTTTAGAGACACTTAAGGCTTCACACCACTGTTTTTACATCTGCAGCAAACACCTGGAGACACACTGAGGTGGAAGACATTTAGAGACACTCACCTCCGCAGCAGTAGTGTGTGTGGGTGGCTCGGACCTGCTGCAGCAGACGCTCCATGGCCTCGATGTGGCCCCGCCTCCTGGGCTCCCGACCATCACTCTCCCTCCAATCTGAGAAGACAACCAGAGGACAGACACTGAGAGGACAGACAGGACAGACACTAAGAGTACAGACACTGAGAGGACAGACAGGACAGACACTAAGAGTACAGACACTGAGAGGAGAGACACTGAGAGGACAGACACTGAGAGTACAGACACTGAGAGGAGAGACACTGAGAGGACAGACACTGAGAGTACAGACACTGAGAGGAGAGACACTGAGAGGACAGACAGGACAGACACTAAGAGGACAGACACTGAGAGGACAGACAGGACAGACACTAAGAGTACAGACACTAAGAGGACAGACACTGAGAGGACAGACACTGAGAGTACAGACACTGAGAGGAGAGACACTGAGAGGACAGACACTGAGACACTCCTCTTCTGATTGGCTGAGGACATGATGATGTCACACTGAAAGCGTGTTAGAGCTGTAGTCGTGCTCTGACTCTCTGTTCTCTCTCTCAGCCTTTTTAAAAGCTAACACCCACACACTCTGTCCTTCTCTGCTTCTGACATATGCGTACACACACACACACACACACACACACACACACACACACACACACACACACACACACACACACACACACACACACACACACACACACACACACACACACACAAACACACAAACACACAAACACACACACAAAGCCAGACAAAATTTGTGAAACAGGCACAAACCACACAAATGCACAGCTCAAGGCTGAAGCACTCGTGTGAGCAGAGAAAAAGAGAGTCGTGACGGAGAGATGAAACCAATGTTCCCGACCTGAGGCCCTGAACGCAGCACGGAACGTTCAGATTATTCACAGCTGACTCAGTGTTTACTACTGACGACCAGATCCACTCTAACCTGTCATGATAAGGAGAATGAGCACGGTCCTGTGGTTGATGATTTTGAAACCTGGTGTATGGATTCTTTACTGTCAATAAACGTGTCAAAGACTAAGGACATGATTGTTGATTTTAGAAAATCCCAACCAAGCACTATAACTCTTACTATCACCCAGGATAAAGAGGATGAGATTGTACCAGAGTATAAATACTTAGGAGTTATACTGATAACAAACTAAGACTTCGAATCCAACACTGATGCTGTCTGCAAAAAGGTCCAGCAGCGCTTCTTTTTTTTTTAAGCAAACTGAACTCATTTAAAGTGTCCAATGTTCTCATGTCCTTGTTCTATCAATGATTCATTGAATCTGCTCTCCCTTATTGGTTTGTGGCTTGGTTTGGTTTCCTTACTCTGTCCAGTAAAAATAGACTGTCAAAGCTTGTTAAAGTGGCTGGTAAGGTGAACGGGGTGCAGCAAGCCCAGCTTACAGTATTGCTTGCCATTCAGATATTGTTGGTTTAAGGTGGTAGGAATGTCGCCATTCTTTAATTGAGCTGACCACTCCCGGAATTATTGCATTCTGTATGTGATGTTACTATTGTCAATGTATTTTGAATGTCTTTGATGTGTTCATGATGCCTGCTGCAAACAAAATTTCCTTCGAGATAATAATAATAAAGGTGAAGTTGAAGTTGAAGTCTAATTCGTCACCTGAACCATCAGGGCTCAGGTAGGACAAGATCGCTGACTGTCTGGATCTCCTCTGTGTCTATGTGCATTTGAAATTTGCACAAAAAAAATATATGGAGTACAAAGTATACAATTCTAAATAAATGAGTGATAAGTGTTGACTGGGGCTGTGAGGAGACGCTGCTTCACTTTAAAAGGTCAGAAGCCAAAAAGGTTGAGAGTCAAAGGTGTAGAGAAAGATACTGGAATACGAGCCGATTCATGGAGGCAGAAAACATTTTTTTCTTATCTAATTAATGCAGCAAATGTTTACAACAGTGACGGCTTTAAGTATGAGGAAGAGTTAGTGAAGAAGAGGAGGAAAAACAAGCAACTCACTGGAAGGAGCAGCAGATGGAGGGAGGGAGGAGGCAGGTGGACCCCAGCCCTTCATGTTATAGGCAGACACTCGAACGTAGTAGAGCCGACCCTGAAATGTAAAAAGATAATATCAATAAAACACACCATTTCAGAGGTTTGTACTGAGAAGACGAAGAGAGAAACTGACTGATGCAAAATAAAAGGAGGGAAGCAGATTTTCTTAAAGGTCCATATTGTATAAAGGTAGATGTCCATGTGTTGTTTATTATAAAGCAGGTCTAGGTTCTATATTAATACTATGAAAGTATCAAAGCGCTCAGTCCACACAGAAATGCACACAGCCTGTATTCAGAAACTGAGCCTTAAAACCAGCCGTCAGGACTTCTGGAACTTTGTGATAGCACAACAAAGCAGTCACCTCTCTAAGCCATGCCCCACCTGGACCCACCATCCAACTGTGCAGGATTTGGTTTCTCTGAGTGTTTTCCTGAAATCTGCTATATTTTATTGGATGACTCAGAAGAGAGGCTCAGAACCTCCTCTCTTCTGATTGGTGCTGTCATTTGCTGGCCCTTTGGAGAGCACAGTCCCAAATGTCCTCTCCTATGTCCTCCCCCAGCTCGCCCACCCAGTCTGCCATAATCTTTGTGAGGGTTATATTTTTAAGAGAAGCTATAAGGTCATTTATTCTTGAAACTAGCCCTTTGAATTAAAGGGAATCTCATCTAAATCTGAAACTGAGAGTATGTTTGGAAAGTTAGGATCATGGCACTGAAGGAAGTGGCGGACTTGAAAATAGCAAAATAAGCTGGACCGAGGAAGGTCAAATTTGTGTGACAGATCATCAAAACTTGCAAAAACATAGATGTTCTATGTACATGTCTTAAAATGTAGAAATCCCATGTCTTTGCCAGAGAGAAAATGCTGGGTCTAGTCTAGCTGGGGGAAAAAGGTGATTATTACATATAGGTTGTTAAGTTAAGAAAAGTCTTAATCCCAAAGTTCTGTCTAAACTGAAACCATATCCTAAGGGTGTTGATGACGACTGGATTGTTAGTAAAGTGTGAGATAGAAAGGGGAAGACAGGAAGTGACCAAAGCCGTCAGGTATGTTAAAATACAAGATACGGCTTCTAAGTGGCACCAGTTTGTATCGGTAGTATGAAGACAATGTATGATCTTTTTTATATTTGCAGCCCAATAATAGTAGCAATGATTTGGTAGAGCTAAGCCATTCCATATGAATGTAGAGAAAGCTTTGCCGATAGATTTGAAGTAAGAATTAGGAAGGATGGGATATGTTGAAACAAATACAGGAATACGGGGAGCACATTCATTTTAATACAGTTCACCCTTCCTGCTAGGGACAGGTGAAGTGTTTTCCATTTCTTTAAATACATTTTAACTTCCTCAAATAGAGGAGAGAAGTTTTCCTGAAAAAGACTCTGCATATCTCTTGTAATATTGATGCCCAAGTATTTGAAGCCATTCCTACACATTTGGAATGGTAAAGCAATATCCTGTATTTGAAGAGCTAGGTTGTTAACAGGGTAACATTCACTTTTACTAAAGTTAAGTTTGTACGCAGAGAATGTACCAAATTTCTAGAAGGTGCCTGGAGATTGATGAAGAAATGTTCCATGTCAGTTCTGTCGTTTGTTATTTCTGAAGTATATAGGTTTGAGTAATACGCAGCAAATGTTTCACTGATTTACCCTGGATCAATAGTAAGTTCACCATTTGGTTTCATTATTTCTGGGATTTGTTGAGGAACTGATCAGACCTTAAGTTGGTGTGCCATAAGACGACCAGTATTCGTAGACATAACCATGTGACTTTAACAAAATTCATTCTGTCTTATCAGTTGATAACAAGTTGTACTGAGTTTGGAGATCTAGCTTCCTTTTATAGAGTTCTGGAGAGGGGGAGGTAGAGTATTGAGCATCCACTGTGGTTATTGATTTAATGAGCTGTTTTTGTTTAAGTCTCCGTATTTCATTAATCCTAGCTGAGTATGACTTGATTTCACCCCTGATTACAACTTTTAATGTTTCCCAGAGGAGTGAAGAGGAAATATAATCTTTTTTGTTAAATTCTATGAAGTCATCAATTTTCTTGCATATTAATTCACAAAAGGCATTTTCAGCCAGTAAAGTTTTGCTTAGTTTCCAAGGAGGGCGTTCCAACTGAGGAGGAAATGTAAGATCTAGCAACACAGGGGCATGATCTGATTCGATTATAGTTAGAGATTCAGTTCTTGTGACACAGGGAAGAAGAGTTCTATCAATAATAATATTAATAATAAATAGTCTACTATATGAATGGTGTACTGGAGAAAAGAAGGAGAAGGATTAGCTTTGTGGAAATAAAGAATGCCAGGGGTCTACACCCCCAACTTGATCCATAAAAGCTGAAAGCGACTCTGCCATTTTTGAAGGAGTTGTAGATTTAGGATTAGAATGGTCCAGTATTGGATTTATTATACGCCGAGATTAAGTTGCTGTGAGTTTAAGTCTGGTATTACTGAAATAATATTCTTTATGATTTATCATCGTCCCAATTAGGGGCATAAACACTGACCAAAACGAAAAGGAGCCCAAACAACAAATCGATCCTGCGGATCTAAGGTGATGCTGGTTGCATCAAACCCAAGATTTTCTAAGTCTGATTTGATTTTTCACCGACAGGTGAGTTTCTTGGAGAAATGCAATATAGATTTTAAATATTTAAGATGATTAAATACCCTAGCTCTCTTTACAGGCCCGTTTAGTTTTTACATTCCGGCTGATGAATTGAACATCACTTTTTACTGCATTAATACTCTCTATAATGTTGAACCAAAACGAATATAATAATGGTGAGAGTAAAAATAAAGAAGCAAAATGGTTGTAACAAAGGGCACGGCCTCATGAATAATTTCTCTCAAAAGAACAAAAGAAAATACAAGCAGCGAAGTTCTAGAGGTGTCCCTTCCCATAAACCTATCCCACATGCCGAACACAAGTGGAACTAAAACTAGGCCTATACTTGTACCTCTCACTGAGGGAAGCTGCAGGCTGGATACTATTTCTGGTAGTACATCCTCACTTACCCAAGAAGGCTCCCAATGGCTTAATGTATACTCAAAGCTTATAACCCTCAGGTATAAATAATAGTACTGAGTACAAAGGCAACAGTTGAGCAATACAGCTGCGAAACGAAAACTGTACAGCCAATATAGGCTATGTGTGAAAACATATATGGCAGCAACAAATAGACTATATTTGTAAAATGGGTAGGCTAGTGTTTATAAATTAGATTGGCGATAATGTCAGCAAGAGTGGTCATGCCTAGAGTCCAAAAGGTGCTGACAGAATAAAGTCAGAGATGGTTGAACAAACACATTTTCAAGTCAGTTCAGATAGTTTAATGTTACTGTCTCCAAGCTGCAGAGTCCAAAGCAGAAGCACATGTTCCTATTCTTTACCAATCCTCTGGCCATAAAACTTCTCACCTGTATCAACATCTCTGACATGAACTTAATCGGGTCCTTACTGTTTTTGCTGCCTTCAGGAATATTCAATACACAAAGATTGGCTCTCTGCGATCGATTTTTGAGGTCACCAAACTTGTCCGAAAGGGATTGGTTTTGGGTTTGGAGTGTTCTGATGGTGAACTCCGCTACTGATAGATGTTCAAAGTTTTCACCTGCTACAGATTCCATATAGGTGAGTTGGTTCTGAAAAGAGTTCACTGTTGTCTGTAGGGAGTCCAGTGAGGCCTGGAGTGGTTTAATGGATTCTTGGATCAGGAAAGAAACATCCTCCTTTAGTGCTTAGTGTGGTCCTCTGTTTTGCAAATTCTGCAGACAGTTGGTCGATGGAAGTAAGCGTAGTTGTCATAGCTTCTTCTTCTTTGTTACTCTTGGAATTGTTTATTTTGCACGTAAAAGTCAAAATTTAATCTAGCTGGAACAATTAGGTCGATGATTCAAAGAAAAAGCTTTGTTAAAGTAGAACACAACAGAAAGTAGCCTGGGAGCCCTCTGTTGTTCGACATTTCCCTACATTACAACCGGAAGTCCACTGGATCAACACTTCCAATGAAACACAGAAGAAGAGGAAAATATGGAGCTTTAAATATTTCTGCAGTGTTTCAGATCTTTGTCTCTTCTATCCTGATGACATGTATTAATTGGTTTTATGAAGTTGCATTTACAGGAGAAACTTCAGCATCAGTCAGTTGATGAAAGAACTCAAACTTATGAAACCAAAACTGTTAAAAGCTCTGTACACTTACAGTGTACTACCCAAAGTATGTAGACAGAAAAGTTCCAGGTCTGATCTTGTCAGATTTCTATTGTGGTTTTTACACAACAGTAAATCGACTGCTTATTCAAACTGCTGGAACACTTATGAAACAAGGTGCGGGTCTGAAAGACACTCTGGAGACACACAAGAGGCATATCAACACAAACTGTTAAACTGTTTTATTCTGCTGCAGTAACACTCAAAGCCTTGAGAGGCTGGTTTGTCATCAGTCTGCAGCCTGTTTCATATCATGACCACAGTTTGGACCACGTAAATGAAGCTGCTTTGGACCTCGGCTATGCCCTGTGCTCATGGATGGATCATGACACAATGGGCGCCTGGGCAAATACATGAAAGGCCCCACAATACAGAGCAAGACTCCCAGACTGAAAGAGTGTCTCTTTGTGGTTGTTTTGTGTATCTTTGTGGTAGTTTTTTCGTCTCTTTGGGGTTGTTTTGTGTCTCTTTGTGGTTGTTTTTTGTGGTTGTTTTAAGTCTTTTTGTGGATGTTTTTTTGTCTCTTTGTGTGGTTGAATTAAATCTCTTTGTGGTTACTTTTTGTCTTTATGTGGTTGTTTTAAGTCTCTTTGTGGTTGTTGTTAGTGGTTTTGTGGTTGGTGTGAGTCTCTTTGTGATTGTTTTAAGTCTCTTTGTGGTTGTTGTGAGTCTCTTTGTGGTTGTTGTGAGTCTCTTTGTGGTTGTTGTTAGTCTCTTTGTGGTTGTTTTAAGTCTCTTTGTGGTTATTTTAAGTCTCTTTGTGGTTGTTTTTTTGTCTATTTGTGGTTTTCCTGAGCTTTTTTGTCATTGTTTCATCATTCTGTGTAGCCATTTTCATCTCTTTTGTGTCTCTGTGGTCAGTTTATGTCTCTTTGATGTTGTTTTTTGTCTCTTTGTAGTTGTTTTGTGTCTCTTTGTGGTCAGTTTATGTGTCTCCTTGTGGTCAGTCTATGTCTCTTTGAGGTTGTTTTTTATCTCTTTGTAGTTGTTTTAAGTCTCTTTGTGGTTGTTCTGAGTTTCTTTGTGGTTGCTTTAGTCTCTTTGTGGTTGTTGTGAGTCTCTGTGGTTGGTGTGAGTGTCTTTGTGGTTGTTGTGAGTCTCTGTGGTTGGTGTGAGTGTCTTTGTGGTTGTTGTGAGTCTTTTTGTGGTTGTTGTGAGTCTCTTTGTGATTGTTTTAAGTCTCTTTGTGGCTGGTGTGAGTCTCTTTGTGATTGTTTTAAGTCTCTTTGTGGCTGGTGTGAGTCTCTTTGTGGTTATTTTAAGTCTCTTTGTGGTTGTTTTTTGTCTATTTGTGGTTGTCTTGATCTTTTTTGTCGCTGTTTCATCATTCTGTGTAGCCATTTTCATCTCTTTTGTGTCTCTGTGGTCAGTTTATGTCTCTTTGATGTTGTTTTTTGTCTCTTTGTAGTTGTTTTGTGTCTCTTTGTGGTCAGTTTATGTGTCTCCTTGTGGTCAGTCTATGTCTCTTTGAGGTTGTTTTTTATCTCTTTGTAGTTGTTTTAAGTCTCTTTGTGGTTGTTCTGAGTTTCTTTGTGGTTGCTTTAGTCTCTTTGTGGTTGTTGTGAGTCTCTGTGGTTGGTGTGAGTGTCTTTGTGGTTGTTGTGAGTCTTTTTGTGGTTGTTGTGAGTCTCTTTGTGATTGTTTTAAGTCTCTTTGTGATTGGTGCGAGTCTCTTTGTGATTGTTTTAAGTCTCTTTGTGGCTGGTGTGAGTCTCTTTGTAGTTATTTTAAGTCTCTTTGTGGTTGTTTTTTGTCTATTTGTGGTTGTCCTTTTTGTCGCTGTTTCATCATTCTGTGTAGCCATTTTCATCTCTTTTGTGTCTCTTTGTGGTCAGTTTATGTGTCTTTGATTGAGTCTGACTGACTCACTTCAAACAGAGGCTCTGGCCTGTTTAGTGATCCTTTCCTGACAGTGGTCTTTAAATCTGTCTCAGTGACTGTTGCATAATGAATACAGTATGCAAATCAGCACTGTTCACAATGAAGTTTGAGAAGTTGATTCTGGCTCAGGGCTGAAGTCCATGTATTGGCTCGACTAGTTATAGGCCCACAGTGTGCTTCGCCCTTTCAGGCAGCCAGCATTTTCTTCTCTACATGCTGTTGATGTGGAAGTGTCTGAACACTGCATGCTGCTCTAAATGGCAAACAGCAGATGCACCACAGTCAGTGCATTTATGTGGCAGACAGTGATGAGCAGAATACATAATGCTTGACAGCCTCCACCACACTGCACACTCTTCAAATGTCATTGATGCCACTCAACAAACACACAACGGCAAAGTCACAAAGAATCAGGAAAGACAGGATCACACATCAGGACACGAGGAAGTGTCCTGTCAGCTGCTGTCAGTGGGAGAGCCAATCACAAATCATCCTATCCACACTCCTGTAAACCAGGATTAAAACTCACTCATACAGAGATAGAACTCAGTGAGATACAAGTGAGTCAGTCCCCATAGACTCCCATGTTAAAATATCCAACTTTACAGCAGAAATAAACATTTTTACAGCCTGGTACAAAAAACAGTTCTGGTCTCTATGACTAATTTCCTCCTTCATGACAATTGTAACTCACCTGTTTACATTTTATTAAGGCTTAAAGTTATGCATAATTGAGGGTATGGCCTCTTTAAGTGACAGGTGGATGCCGTCACAGTTGGCTAGCTGTCTGCTCAGCGTCACCTCAGCTAATTGAACCAGTAAACACAACCTCTCTGTGTCATTAGGAAGAAATTCTCCTATTATTTTATTTATACATTATCATTAATTAGCAGGTATCTGTCTGTGCTCACCATACTTGTCTTGTTAGCTTAGTTATCAAACCGGCCCCACACCTGCCCCTCCTCTTTGACCATTTTTGGACAAGCTGGGAGTTAGGGGTGGAGTCAGGTACTGCCAAGATGGCGTTGACGGAGCTTCAGAAACCTGTGGGTGTCGCCACAGAGGCTACGTCCATCTTTATTTACAGTCTGTGGTAAGAAGACTTTTTCAGTCTGAGCAGAGACAGAGAAACAGAGGAGGACGGATGCTGTCGTTACCGTGGTGAGGCCACTGATGGTGCACTTGAGGGTCTGCAGATTATCCAACACCATCTCTCCAGCGAGCAGAGAGAAATCCTTCAGGCAGCTCCACTCCGCTACACACAAACACACACACACAGAGGTGGTTAAGTACCCACAATGCATCAACAGTGAACGTCCAGCTTCTCTTTTGATTACAAATCAATAGTTCCTCCTCAGACGAGGAAATCAACCTTCTCACTGCTCAGCTTTTGTCCTCAAGGCGTCTGTAATTGTCTCTGTCTCTTTCTGTCTGTTGTGAAACACACACCTGTGAACAAGCAGTCTACCTGCCCATACAGAAATGTAATAGTTGCCATATATGTCACCTATAAGGTGATATGTCATTATCACATATATACATCCTCTGGATATATGAAGATATAAGTTCATAACATATATGAAATACCCATAATAAAATATGACAATGTACATATATTACAAATATCACGATGTGATGAAATTTTATGTAGAACGCATTCTATGTAAATTTATGTTATATATTGAATCTATTTATGCAAGTTCATTAAAAACAACATGTATATAAAAATTCTATACGCTCATATATTTTTCTTATTAATTTCTTATTAATTTTAAATATGTCTAACTTCACATTCTGAGAAAGTGTCTTTTTTGGGGTCTACTTATAATAATATCAACATATATATATATATGTATATATATATATACAGGCTTTCAGATGGATATATTATCTAACATATGTCTAAAATATAAGCATACATAATGCATATACATGTATATAAGTCAATATATGAAATTGTTCCAATTTCTAACAGGTTTCATATATAATTTTTTACATACATGTATATAAAATAATATAATATAATATAATATAATATAATATATGTACATATATTATATTTGCGTGTGGGTGAGCCGATGTTGCTATTAATGACCTCCACTGTGGCAGCAACAGTTTCATATGAAACATCTTCATATGTCTCAGTTGATTTTATTTTTATATTTTCAATCTTAGTTCATTTAATCTATTGTATGATGTCATAGTGTGTGTGTGTGTGTGTGTGTGTGTGTGTGCTCACCTTTGTATTTGGTGACCACGGTTGAGTTGAGACACTGTGGTTCCTGAAAGGTGATGGTCAGCGTGGTGCTACTGCTCACGCTCAGACGAACCATAGACGGGGCCTCTGGGGCACCTGAGCAGGGGCAGAGGGAGGTGTCAACAAGCACAAAGAGAAAAGAAATACATCAACAAAATGAGAAGGTGTCTTATCATCTTTAGATATTGAGTTCCTGTAAGTGGCGCTCTTTGCTTCACCTGCCACTCTGGTTACTGGTTATTCTTTGGTAATGAGTCAAACAAAGGTGATCAGCTGATCTGAGGTCTTTAACCTTCACTTGGGGAACCTCTGAGTCGTTTTGCCTCCAGCAGCCACTGAATGAAACTCTCTGCTGAGAGGAGAAGCACTAAACCAAGTGATGGGTCTTAATCCTGAGGAGGGGAAAGGAAAATGTTGAATCGCGGCTTGATTTCCCATAATTCCTCCTCCTCCTCCACTTTATGAGATTATCAGACAATGGGCCCCTGGCCAGTAAACCCCCCCACCTCTCCTACATAGGAGCAAGAACCTCAGACTGAAAGAAACACAAACCTACGATGTCTGTAGCTGGTTTGTGTCGCTTTTAGTTATTTTGTGGTCGTTTTGTGTCTTTTTATAGATGTTTCATGTTTTTGTAGATGTTTTGTTATTGTATTGCTTCTCTTCGTTATCATGTTTTGGTCAATTTCCAACACTTTGTAGTTGTTTTGCGTCACTCTGTAATAATTTCACCTGTCTTTGTCATTGTTTTCTGTCTCTTTGTAGATATTTTTTTTTCATTATTTCACATTTGTTTGTAGTCATTTTTAGTCTCTTTGTGGTTGTGTTGTGTCTCTTTGTGGCTGTGTTGTTTCTAGTTGTGGTTGTGTTGTGTCTCTTTGTGGTTGTGTTGTGTCTCTTTGTGGTTGTGTTGTGTCTCTTTGTGGCTGTGTTGTGTCTCTTTGTGGCTGTGTTGTTTCTAGTTGTGGTTGTGTTGTGTTTCTTTGTGGTTGTGTTGTGTCTCTTTGTGGCTGTGTTGTGTTTCTTTGTGGCTGTGTTGTGTCTCTTTGTGGCTGTGTTGTGTCTCTTAGTGGTTGTGTTGTGTCTCTTTGTGGCTGTGTCCAACACAGTTACAGGACTTCTGACTTGCATTTTTTTTCTTATTTTGTTGTTTTATTTCTGCTTCCTTCTAAATGAATGAATAAAGTTAGACCACTGTTAAGTCACTAAATCCAACCAGACACTTGAGTCTCTAAAGTATATCATATTATCCTGAGATGAAGTGAGTGAGGATGGAGATGTGAAATTAAAACAGTGCAATGAAATCTAACAAAGTGCAGCAGCAGGTTTCATCAGGTATAATGATGATAATGTGATAAGGCCACAGATTCCTGATGTGAGTCTCACTGAGCCGCAGAACTCATAACAAAGAACCACAATCATCTCTCACTTCATTACAGTGATGATCTTCTGTGCAGAAAAATCATCACAGGAGCTTCTCCTCACTTTTATATGTGATCACACTCAGTCTGTGTCAGCATTCAATTCATGTCCAGCTGAACCAGGCAGAGTGAACAAGACGACATTTAAACAAATGGACCTGTCAAATTTAAACATGCTAAAAATATAAATATATGGGATTGTTTAAACTCCAGGAGCCAAAAGATGGTAAATAAAACACACGCAGTCTGATAGGAGTATTTATCACTGCTTCAAAAAAATTAATGAAGAATGTGAAATCCAAAAAATGATTTGTAATTACTGAAAAAAAGAAAATAAAAATCTGCAGAGGTGGAGAGTTAGTACATTTAAACCACTTTTAAAATATCTGGAAACCTCCTCCACCACTGGACATGTCAAAGGAAACACCTTTTACAAGCTTTCTCATTCACAGCGGTCAGTGAACTCATCCTACCATCACTGTGAAGTGAGAGATCTTAGCGGGGGACCTTAATCCCTCCTCCGCACCTTCCTCCTCTGACAGTTTCTACCCCCCTAACATCATTAATTGTCTGGTGTCAGGTGGAATCTGACCTGCTGTGGTTTGGATTGTGCCTCATCTGATTAATGCTTGAATGAGTGAATGTGAACAGATGTAAATGTGACCTTCAGGAAAAACGGAGCAGAGGTCAATATGTAATGAAAGTCCAGTTCAAAGGTCACCTGTAATTCCACTGATAACAGGAGCTTCATCTTATCTGAGCTTCACACGCTGTCACCAGGTTTCAGGACTCCCCTGTCTGACATCAGTGTGATTTCTCTGTTTAAATAAAGGTTGAATGGTTGAATGGTTAAATGATTGAATGAGCGTGCTTACGTGCGTGCTGGAAGCCCGTCTTCATGCGTTTGTACAGCTTGCTCCTCCACTCCCAGGCTCTCAGCTGTTTGTCCTTGTGGCAGGCCTCCAAAGAGAGGCCGTCTCTCTGAGCCTGAGCCGCCAGGTCCGCCGCCCGCCGCTCCGCCTCCACCACCAGGGAGCTCAGGTGGGCCTCCCGACTCTCCACGCTCACGACTACAACATACACACACACACACACAACCAGGAGCCTGTCAGACCAACGCCACGTTTACATTTGTCATTTCCACTGTCTCAGATCCAGATTAAATCCAGAATAAATGAAATAGAGACGTCTTTGTTTAAGATGTGGTTTCTACACATGATGTTTGTGTGAGGTTTGGGAGAAAACAGATTGAAGACACAGAGGACCCTCCTCCTCCTCTGAGCTTCCTCGTGGGTTGGATGTCGAGTCGTGTCTCTTGTTAGAGGAAAAATGAGTTTGTGGGGGAGTCAAAGCTGCAGATTCAGCTCCATGAAAGCCGCCAGGGGCCGAGGCCGAGTCTGTTTTTTTTTACAGCAGACAAAAGGAAACGCTGCAGCATCCATGTGAGAGCTCAAAAGAAGAACTTATCAAGGCCGAAAAGATGGAAACATGTGACCATAAAAGGACCAACACTGGACATCCATGAGAGGGGAGTCAGTGAGGGGAGGGAGGAGGGATGAGGGAGGCAGTCTGTTATAAAACAGTCCTTTACCCCCATCACACAGGGAACTGTTTCTGCACAAAGATCATGGTGAACATTTACATTTAAATTGTTTTAAAATGCTGTAATATCAAACACTAAATTTAATTCACCTGTACTGTATCAGAGTGGAGGCAGATAAAACTAAAAATGTCCAACTGATGGAAACCAGGAGGAAAATCACTTTTAAAAAATCACTTTTATATTTTGTTTAGCGAAAATGAAAAATGTCCATTCACACTGAAATCGTGGCTCATACCACAACATGATTGTTTTGCACATTGTTCAGCCCTAAATGTATTTTCAGTGTCTTAACTGTGTTTACACACACACACACACACACACACACACACACACACACACACACACACACACACACACACACACACACACACACACACACACACACATGTCATCAGTGGTGTCATCAGTAGCATCATGCAGCCTCATGCTCCTCTCTTCATTCAGACTGTGAGTGTATCACATGATCTAACGTGTGTGAGCTTGTCGTCATGGAAACGACATGAGGAGGTAAACAAAGGAACACAGGACAGGTATTAAGTCGTCTCTGTGTGTGTTCCTCCACATCTGTCTGTTACCCAACTCAACAAACACTGCTGCTTTACTGCATGCTCACTCACTCTCTCTCCGGTCCAGTTCTTAGTCATGGCCTGTGACAGCAGCATAAACACACAAACAGCAGCACACAACAACACCCTCATTCACTCACTCACACACACACACACACACACACACACACACACACACACACACACACACACACACACACACACTCAGAGTGTGTGCGGCTGCAACACATCTCTGACTGAACTGACTGACTGAAACAGCCAATCAGGAGCAATCGCCTCAGCTGCTCCTCGCTACATTGAACATGATTGGTCATGCTGATCATGAGACCAGATTAAACTTTATTCAGTGATAATGATCCTGGATGATGATGATGATGAGAGAAAAACGATCTGTGTGTGTGATCTGAGACGTATTAAATCAGTGTCATTCTCTGCAGACACAATGAATGGTGAATGATGAAGGTAGCTGACATGGTTGATTGGTGTATTGATGAAGTTCTCACTTTACACTGGGATCACTCTGCCTGGGTTGTGTGTTCACACCTGCTGCAGCTCTAACTCTCTACACAGAATTTGCAAGTTACTGAATGTTAGATTTCTTTTCATCATAAATTAATTTCTGATTTATTTTTGACAGAAAATGTCAGTAAAATGTCTCTGTCTCCACAGGCAGCTGCTAAAATGGTTAAAAAATATATTTATATTTCATCATGTCTGTGTCATATTCAGATTCAGTCTAGACATAGAAACTATAGCATAGGAGTCAGTTTTATGGTCTGTTGCTGGTATGATGTCACTATGACATCATCAGGTCTTTTCTCCGACTGTTTCTGCTTGGAGACACATCACATGTGAAAAATAGACATGCCGGGGTTCACAGGCAAAGGTATTGCAAGTGGGCCACAAATCATTTGTAAAACAGAAAAATTTAAGTGAAAAGATGTAATTACTTTAGAAAAAAAATTAAAAATGAATAAAATAATTGAAGTTTTTAAAAGTTTTCAAATGAAACGATCTTTAATTGAATTAAAAATGCTTAAACATTGTTTTTTTCTCTTATTAAGACCTATCACTATGATAAGCCAATCACAGAAACTTTAATGTTGTCACCAGGCGGACCGCATCATATACTTGTTTTCTATCTCAGTCCAACAGATCACATCCGTCATTTTTGAGAATTTCAAGTGGCCGTGAGTTGGAAAAGGTTGGGAACCACTGATCTAGATCATGTGATGCAGCTGCGAGGTGAGTGTGTCGCTCTAACCCCTTAACATGGGCGCCAAAATGAAAAGCAAGACGTTCCGTAGCTGCGACGCAGCCAGTGTGTTTTAAGTCTTATGTTTTTATCCTCTATGTAGCTGTAGATGATTTATGAGGGAAAAAAGAAAAATAAACAACATCTTAAATTCAAATATCACTGAAGAAAGACAGAAGTCAAATCAAAAAATAATGTAACACATGTAATGTGTATTTATTTATTTTCAATTCAAATTAAATTTGTGCTGAAGACGTTTAAGTGTCTTTAACAGCATCAGGATTGTTTTTTTTATTTCCTGTTTTATTCTTGGTTTTTATGAAACATCTCTCAGAGTGAATCAGTTTAAAGCTTCTCTTGAGTGTTCAGTTGTTAGAAGTGAAATGTTTGAGGCTCAGATTACAAATGATTAATCTCTGGTCCCAGGCAAATGTTGGGGGCCTTCAAGGGGAAAAGGGGGCCACAGATGGCCCTTAATATTGGCACATTTTGCAACGACAACTATACAAAACCTAACCTTAAACCTCCCATTACGGCTCTATACTGTGCCGCTGATTCAACACTGTACACGAGTCATGATCAATTGTCTATATAAGAATATTCATTATAACTTCTTTACAATCATTATCAGTTTCATCAATACTTCTGAAGTCCACCTCAATAATTCAAAAGACACAAGTCGACTTAAAAAACAGTTTTCCTTCATGTTTGAAACATTTTGTTCTCCACTGAAGTTTTAAATAAAGTTTCCACAAACTCTCAGAAACAAACAGAGGTTTGAAGCCAGCAGCCATATTAAACCTCCAGGTGTCACTTCCTGCTCAGCTCGGCCTGTCAGAGCCCGGCTAGCTGCTAACGGCGGCTAATTGAAGAGGATGTAAATTAACAGGCTGCTGTGTCTGAGGGGGTGGGGGGGGGTGGGGTGGGGGCTCACACAGAACCCACATTGTCTGACTGAATGGGCGGTCTAAATATAAACCAACCCCCCCCCCCCAGGGGCCCCGAGGGGCCTCATAAATTAACACGCAGGCAACGTAGGTGAGCTCAGGGAGACACATTAACTCACACACATACACACATGCTCACATCACAGGCTCTAATCTTCTAGATTTTGTATATAAAGTTTATTTATAGTTAACTTTTAAATGAGTTTATTTTCGTTCACCAACAGCTGATGTAACAGAAATGTTCCACTTCAACATGTTGGAAAAGTTTCAGTTTAGAATAAAATATAAAAGTTTCACCTGAAGTTTTTTTTTTGCTTTATTATGACAAGGACAGTGAGAGAGAGAGAGAGAGATGAAAGTTAGGGAAGAGAGAGGGGACGACCTGCAGCAAAGGGCCCCAGTTGGATTTGAACCTAGAAAATCAGAATCTACTCCTAACGTCTAAAATCAAATAAATATTATTATATTAAGTCATCCTCCTGTTTCATATTTTATCGATTAATTTAATCATAGACTGGTTTATCTCATTTTTACTGAACCTCAACTTTTCTTATATCTTTAAATCAGTTTTTTTATCATTAATTTTTATTGTTCGTCCTCCATTTTATCTTGTCTTGTAAAGCTCTTTGTAACTGTGTTTTGAAAGGTGCTATATAAATAACCGCTTATTATTATTATTATTTTTATTATTGTTATTACTATCAATATCATTATTATGACGATGAGTTTGTTCTTCCTGTGTCAGGATCAACACGTCTTTAATCATTAGAACGTCAGAAATTTGACTCTAACCTCATGTTTTCATTGATTTTATTCTTTTAGTATAAAAACTGTTTGGATGCAGAACTTCTACTTGTTGGTTTTAGTCAGTTTCATCTTTCATATTTTGTTGTTTTGGTTTTTTTTATTTTGATGTTTTTTCTGAATTTGTAGAGAGATGTTATTCTTGCTTTTAAAGTGTGTTTCTCTGAAAGTTTAACTGTAAGTAAAATGTGCGCGCGCACACTCAGACACACACACACTCAGACACACACACACACACACACACACAAGGCTGTCAGGCTCCGGCTGACTGATTTACTTGGCACTTGAGGAATGACATAAACAGAGAGCAGCAGGCCCCAGGAGGGAAAACAGCAGCAGTGTTTACTCTGTGTTTGTTTACAAGGATGGGATTGTACCGCCGCCCAGAATCCAGGCCGCTGTTTGGAGAGCTCTCGCCGCCGTGGCCCTGCGGCACAATAAATCACTTAGCTGTAATTGCCCCGGCGTTACACGCATCATTGGAAAAGTTAAACCATTAAACGACAAACCTTGTTAAAGCTGTTCAGCGGGGAGTCACGCAGGAGGCCCGGCCTGCTGTAAAGTGGCCACTGTTTCTCACACACACACACACACACACACACACACACACACACACACACACACACACACACAGAGCAGGGGCTAATGGGGGTTTTCAGGGGTAAGGTAAGAACCACCTGTCTTTGGAGGGTTTATGGAGGACAACAGGGGGACTGATGGAGGGAAAAACCGTGTGTGTGTCTGTGTGGGCAGGGGGGTGATGTGTGGGGTGGGGGTACTGCAGGAGGTGGGGGGGGGGATAGCAGGCTCATTCACGTCCAGGTAGAGGAGACCCAGACCGGGCAGCAGACACAAACACAGGCCCTGTCTGAGCCACAGCATCACTCACGCTACAGAGAACACACACACACACACACACACACACACACACACACACACACACACACACACACACAGTACAGACTATATATTTTATATAGCAGTAGCAGATTTCAGGCTGTGACTCAGTTCATGTCTCATCGCTGCAGCTGAGCTTTAACCTGCTGAAACACTCTGTTCACAGACTTTAACACACAGTTGATCACATGTGATTTGTTTCCGTGACAGGACTGAACACAGGGACGAACTCTCTGCTCTGCACAACATTTACAGGATTAAAATACACATTAAATGACAGATTTCCTCGACCTATGTCATGTTACAGCCTCACTCTGGAGGATCCTCTGATGTCTAATCTTTGAATGAGCCCCAGTGACTTCTTCATCCTGAACGTCGTCTAATTCTACTGAAGTGGAAGGATGTAATTCCTCCAAATCAAACATGGTGGATCTATCTTATGTTATAAAGGGCTCGCCTGGTCAATTCTGTCAACTCTGGAGACTTCTTCTGAGAACCAGGAAAGTCTCTCTTGAACTTTTAGATCAGCTAACCTCACGCCTGTCGCACTCAGCTAAGGTGGTAAAGTGTCTTCAGGTCTCCCGCAAGGCTCCTCCCCTGTACATTTGTTTGTCCCTCCATCGGAGGTGCCGGTGGGAGAAGACGTGTGGAGCATTAACACAACAGAACCAGCTGTGGCGTACTCACAGTGCGGACTCTCCTTGCCGCCGGCCTTCAGCAGCAGCTTGGCGATGGGCGTGTTGTTGGTCATGATGGCAATGTCGAGCGGCGTCAGGCCCTGGCTGTTGGGCGTGTTCAGGTCCAGCTCCTCGGCCGAGAACTGGTACAGAAGAATCTGCACCGCGTCCAGGTCCTGCTGCTCCACTGCCTCGAAGATACAGTCACTGCCCTGCATTGTCTGGAGGAAACAAGAGCCACGGTCACCATGGTAACAAAGCTGTATAACCAAGTCTGTTATAATGAACTCCGGTTGTTGCTCTCATGTGTGTAGTTCAGTTCATTTGGTCTAGACTGAGGAAAAACTACAAATCATATGGATGAACAGGAAACAGGCTCTAAGTTCCCGCTTTGTTTGTCTCGCACACGTGCACGAGGATTTACGTGCACATGGGTGACGGAATACACATTCCCATCAATGTGGATGTTACCACGTCAACACCTGCAGCGATTCACCGGCAGAGACGGGAGTGAAGACTAAGAGCTGGTAAACAAAGCAGGTTTCAGACTCAAGACAATCATCAGAGTTGATGAGGAAATGATCCAGCAGACATTTTATCAAATTATTATTAATTCTGAAAGTGATAATTGAACAATTTAAACTTGACACTGATAAACAATTTCAGTGGTGGTCTGAGCGACATTTCCACACAAGCTGATTTGACTGAGACGTCCCGAAGACCATCTGTCCGTCTGAATCATAAAACAGATATTACTGCAGAAAAAGATGCTCAAACAAACAAAGACTGCTCCGGACTGAAGCAGCTGTGATATCATTTCACTTCTGAAACTAGAATCACCTCCTCCACTCACACTAGTTTCAGGTTACATCCCTGTTTATCCAGAGTCATAGAAAATATGAACCATTTGTGTGATATTTTGTCATTTTCTGTTTGAAGTCTTGAGTTATGGCCAAAACGTGTTTGGTGAGGTCACACTGACCTTGACCTTTGACCACCAAAGATCATCCTTGAGTACTAGTGAATATTTGTTCCCTCAAGGCGTTACTAAGATTTCCTATCCACTAGTATGGGACAGAGGGAAAACCCGAAAACAAAATGGCTGCCGCTCTGACCGTCATCTGTGCAGAGGAATTAAAAAAAACAACAAACCCTTGTCACACTGAATAACCCATAGAAATGGAGAAGATTTCAGGAATCATGATGTAAAATCTATAATTCCTCCACAGCTACACTTTGAACTGCAGTTTTATTTAAATCTACTCTCACACAGATGTCAGTAAGTGTGATGTAAAATTGCTCGACAGGAACAATCAGCTCCTCTGAAAGGAAACAAATCTCTGTTTATTTCTCCTCTGTGGGCAGACATGTCACAACAGCAGGGAGGAGATTCTGTGTGTGACTGTCACTCCGGAGCTTCAGCTCCTTGAAGAGCTGCAGAGAAAAGCAGCAGCTCCGTGAGAGTAGAGTCCAGGTTCAATCTGTGTTACATCTCAAACTACAAAGCTTCCTACAAGACATACAGCCAGGTGTGTGTTTGTGTTTGTGTTTGTGTGTGTGTGCCTGTTTACTGCAGGTGGTGCTGGAGTTCTGACCTCTGACCTCCCGTTTCCATGAACCTTGGAAGAAGATGAAGTTGTGCCAGACACTTGACTTTGTTTCTACACCATACGACACTAACATATCAGCTGTTCATCTCCACATCAGGTGACATAGACACCACAACACATCTGTAACAGCTACAGATGTGTTGTGGTGTCTGTGTCACCTGATGAATCTCAGTCCAGTGTCTCTCTCTTTTAGCTCCGTGTTTGGTCTCCACTCGCTGTTCTCTGACTGAGCCTGTGTGCTCAGAAGATAGAGGACAGTAGGTTCTTCCAGATGTTTCTCTGAAAACATCTGGATGTTCTGTGATGAGAGTGTCTGATGTCTGCCGTAGTGAGCAGACAACAACCTGCTTCCTCCGATCATCGTCATATTAACAGACCAGTAAATGAATAATTGAGCCGGGGCTCAGCATGTAGAGGAGGTTGTCCTTTAATCAGAAGGTCGGTGGTTCGATTCCTGGCTCCTCCCGTCAAGATACTGAACTCTGAACTGTTACTCGAAAAGAAAAGAAAGTCTTAATAGTTTGTCCACTGCCATATTATTTTTATTGTATGTGTATTTATACATGAATTTTCTGTTTGTTTAACTAGAGTCTTGAAACACAAACTACCTCTAATGGCTGTTCCATCAGTGTGTGAGTGAATGAGTATGTAAATGAGTGTGTGAATGTGTGAGTGAAAGTGTGAGTGAATGAGTTGATGTGGCATGTATTGTTAAGAGCTTTGAGTGGTCTCTAAGACTAGACCTCATGTGCAGTCCATTTCAATGAATGGATTAAATATCAAATTAAAAATATAGTTTATCAGTTAATGAGCCGTCTATTTTACCCTGACGTTAATGACACATCTCGTCTTCTTCTACTACTGCAGATGTGCAGTAACGTACACTGACCCCCACCCCTCTTCCTCTTCACCCTCCTCCTCCCCCGTCTGCCTCTTTCTTTCATGTCTGTTGTTGTGACTGCTCTGTAAATGTCAGCAGGCTGGCAGAGAGAGAGCCGGACAGCGCGCACACACACACACACACACACACAACAACCTTAAACACCTGTCACACACAATGGATCTCAGGGTAGCATTGAGGATGTGATGATGGCAGCAGATACAGGGAGAAGAGACTGAGAAGTGGTGATAAAGTGAAGAAGTCTCCATCAGCGACTGAGTGTCGCTCCTTGAGCAAGGCATCAAACCCACCTCTGATCATTGACCAATAATCAGCTGAAGAAGAACAGGAGGGGGCGTTCATGATTTAACCGTGAAAATCAGAAACAGCTCGAGGCAGCAGCTCTGAGATTGAATCAAAGACGTGACGGACGACAGAGCGGACGGTTCAGGCCCTGAAGACGTTGCTGTTAACATAATTAGTGACGCTCCAAACAAGATCGTTATTGATCCGTCTGTTCAGAGACAGGGTTTCCCCTCAGAGTCTGACCACAGACACGTTTTTCTTTTCTCCCTGCTGACGACGAACACAACGGTTACAGACAACACAACCTTGTTTATGATGTTCATGATGTTCATCAGGGTCCATGAAGCTGATGTTTCAACATCTGGGTGGGAAAATGAGCTGATCCACTTAAATCATCAGGTCAACTTCACACAAATGTACAGATTGGAGGTTAAAGGGCCACTGTTCTTTCAGACCATGTTTGTTAGACACTAATTAGTTTGTGAGAAATTAAAATGAACCTCTGTTGAACCTGCTGTTTGTTTACAACCTGTCGACTAAAAACTCATGTTATAAACAGCACATATTAATTAATTATATATTAATAAACTAATATTTTAATGAACCCCACCACACACACACACACATTAAACTCACCGAGGCCTTGCGGAGGCGATCCGTCTTGCCGAAGAAGTACGCATCTTCGAAGGAGGAGGTGCTTCCTCGCAGCTTCTCCGAAAGGTTCCGGTACAGGCGCTTGGCGGCGCTGGGGGAGGCTGGCCCACCGGGGCACTTCCTGGTCTGGGACAACTGAAGGTTCTGCATCTGCTGGGTCATGACACCTGGGAGGCGCCTGCTGGAAGAAAAGTTAGACCATGGTCACTTTCTGGACATCAACACCTCTGACGAGGATCCGCTCGGTCTCAGGTTTGTCATCAACATCTGTCCAACACATGTAATCATGAGTCAGCTGCTGTTCACTGATGATCCACAGACACCAGAAACTGAGACTTAAAACGAGCTGGAACTTTGTGATTTCACAACAAAGCAGTCCCCAAGCCCCGCCCACCTTGACCCACCATCCAGCCTTGCAGGATTTGGTTTCTCTTGAGTGTTTCAGCTGAAATCTGCTATATTTTTATTTGATCACTCAGAAAACAGTCAGCCAATCAGAAGAGAGGCTCAGAGCCTCCTCTCTTCTGACTGGTAGAAAGACAGTATGGATTGTTCGTGATTGTATTCAAGTAGCTTAGGTGAGGCACCTCTTATTCTACCTCTACAGCTCTTATTAGGATGAGGATGAAGATACTCCGCGGCAAATATAAAGAGTCAAAATGGCTGAACGGAGCGTCAGTCTCTGTCTCTCTGAGGTAACTACACATCGGCGGTAGGATCAAAGGGCTTCAGTGTGGAGAGAATCAGAAAACCACCGGCTGTGACATGTCAGCATTCTCGCCCTCATCCTCATATCGTCAGAGGAGATTGCTTCAGTTTTTCATCCGACTAAATGACCTCCTGTCACCAACAGCTCTCTCTCTCATTCTCCACATCACACCTGGACGAATACAACATGACACTGAAATGACAAGACTGTCAAAAAGGAGGTAGGGGGGGATTGACATCATCACATTCATACATCAACTATGTTGTATTATATTTTATTGAAAGATAAATTTAATTTCATGATTTCAGAGTGCGTTTAAAATAAAACTGACAACCTCAAAATTAATTAAAACTAGAATCACCTCCTCGCGGTTGTCTGCCTCCTCCACTCAGACTAGTTTGAGGTTACATCCCTGTTTATCCACAGTCATATAAAATATGAACCATTTGTCTAAAATTTTGTCATAATTGCTGTGAAGTCTTGAGTCATGGCTAAAAAGTGTTTTGTGAGATCACACTGACCTTTGATCTTTAGCCACAAAAATCAAATCAGTTTTTCCTTGACTCCAAATTTGAAGGGATTCTCTTGAGGAGTTCTCGAGATTTTTCTTTCACAATGCCAAAATCATGTTTTGTGAGGTCACCGTGACCTTGACCTTTGCCCCCGCGAAAATCTAATCAGTTCATCCTGGAGTCCAAGTGAATGTCTGTGCCAAATTTGAAGAAGGTCCGTCAAGACATTACTGAGATAGCCTGAAAACAAAATGGCTGCCCCTCTGACTGTTGCCGGAGGAATAAAAACAATGAAATGTGGCTAATTGAGTTGAATGTAATACACACAGGCAGAGGTGAACAGGTTTGCCTCCACTGTGTGATGTATGAACGTGTATTGTCCTTCACTCAGTCTGAGTCTCCACTCTCTGAACATGAGACCATGTTCTCTGCAGCAGATTAGTTATTAGAACATCTTTATACGACGCCTCATTATCCTGACTCCTCGCGACACACCTGCAGCCTCTCATCATTAACGGGCGCCACATGAAAACTGCTGCTTCACCCGATTGTTCTGCACTTAGCCCAGCATGACCTCACACAACCGTTGGCTCTGATTGGCTCTCTCACACTGCGTTGTCCATCAGTCTGAGCTGGAAACAGATCAGAGGTGGTGATGACGCTAATTTAGTTTAGCTGCTAACTGCCTGTGTCCAATGTACATACAGATTTACATAGAGATGATAAGACAAACAGTATGTAGAAAAGGAAGTGGATGAGAGAAAAGTCTTTTACATCGTTTAGTGTTGACACTAATAAGAATGATGCAGGTGTAACTGACTGGTGGAACAGAGCTAACAGGAGCTGCTGTATGATAGTATCATGGGTGTGCCTCCACCTTGTTAGCTGTGAATGAACCTGCTCTACACACCTGCACACACAGGTGAGCAACCACCAGCTGCAGGCAAACACACACCCACACCCACGCACACGCACACGCACACGCACACGCACACGCACACGCACACACACACACACACACACACACACACACACACTAACTCACTTACTGTGGAGAGATGATCCACAAGTATGTGCAATGATTTATATGAAATTTATGGTCCAGTCCACAAACAAATAAATAGATAAATATCCATGTCTACCCCTCAGAGAATCACCACCTTGGCAAAGTGGTCCCAGAGGAGGAACCAGACTGAGATCGATCCATACAGCCCTGATGAAAGGTTCTTCTCACACTGAGACCACCGTCAGACCTGGACAGATCCAGGTGGATCATCCTCTGCAGCGAGTCAAAGCCGAGTGCGGATTTGATTAATAAGCTGATGTTAGATCAGATTTTATACAAAATGGAGATATAGGAGCGCTGCCGCAGGAGGAGAACTCAGGTAGTTTTGAACTCCAGAGGTAGACGGAGCATGTTTTAGAATTTATTGCAATGGGTGTTGATCTTGGTTTTAAACAGAAAGGAGAGAGAGAACGAGTATGTCTTTGTTTTTCCTTGTTCCTCCGTGCCGGTGACAGTCAGAGCAGGAGCCATTTTGTTTTCAAGTTGTCCGTCCGTCTCATTCTCGTGAACAAGATATCTCAGTAACGCCTTGATGGAACTTCTTCACATTTGACACAAACATTCACTTGAACTCAAGGATGAACTTTGGTGGTCAAAGGTCAAGGTCAGTGTGACCTCACAAAACACGTTTTGGCCGTAACTAAAGACTTCACACAGAAAATGACAATATACACACACAGATGGTTGATACGTTCTATGACTCTGGATAAACAGGGATGTAACCTGGAACTAGTCTGAGTGGAGGAGGGATACAACTATGTGGAGGTGATTCTATCAATTATTCTTTTACATTTGATCAAACTGTTTGTGGACTGAACGTTGCATTTATGAACTTTACCCATGAATGATCATAAACATTGTAAACCTTGCAAAATTAAAACTAAAAACTGAAAAATCTGTTCACAGCTGCTGAGCCGACGTTTGGTTGGGATTTTAAAGCACTTAAATGTGAGTTAATGCCCACTGAGAGGCAACACAGCCAGTTATGATTCACCTATAGCTCTGTGTGTGTGTGTGTGTGTGTGTGTGTGTGTGTGTGATGAAACTCTTTACCAACTGGGATTGTTACACATAATTGGTTTCAGCTTAGAAATATCATTCTTTCAAACTGATGGTAAAGAGAGAGAGAGAGAGAGAGAGAGAGAGAGACAGAGAGAGAGAGAGAGAGAGGCTTTAAATTATTAAGAAAGAACAAATTGCTTTTATAATTGTGCTGCTGAATTCACTGTTCAGTCTGACAGTAAATACACAGGAGGCAGCTGACACAGTTGTTAACGGAGGAAAAAAAACACAACTGCACATTATTATTATTTTTTTTAACAAGTTTCTTTTAAAACCACCTCAGGCTGCGTCCACACTACCACACCTGAAAATGTGTCACATGTCACGTGACCATTCACACAGACTGAGCATGTGTGAGCTGATGTAAACAGCAAGTGGACCATCTACTCTGCAGGTGGTTAGTTACAGTAAATCCTCTGAATGAGGAACAGACTCTGACTCTGGATTAGATATAACTAACCGTCAGACTTCAGATAGACTAATTCATCTGTTGTACAAAGCAATTAAATTCTTCACAATCTCAAGTGGGACTGTAGTACAATAAATTCTGGGTAAATTAAGAATTTTTTCATAATAAAATAAATGGCCAACTGAGGAGCCAGCTCAGCTCTGTTTACCTCTGCAGAACATGTTTGTCTTTAGGAAGAATTCAGCAGTGACAAGAATGAATGAAGAGTGAACTCGGGAAGTGAACTTGGGACTCGGCCTTAACATGAGATTTGCTCACAAGAAACACAGTATAAGACTCAGTGTACAGTTATAAAAGCCTCAGCCCCCCCCCCCCCCCCCCCCCCCCGCAGTGCTAATGAAGCAGAGTTTGTCTGAGACCCTGCAGCCGTGTGATTGGCTGCTGTTACACACAACAACACATGCTGTTCATCTACACACTCCTCCCAGTTCAGCAGGTCAGTTAGCAGACTGTGACTGACTGACACACACACACACACACACACACACACACACACACCAGACAACCAGCCCCCGCCCCCATACACGCACTCAAATGCACACGCGCACGCAAACACCCACACTGTATATAATGTTTACATATGATATGACACCTGTTATCATCACTAAGAGCAGAGATGCTTCCCTCTGAATGGCTGTCACATATTAAACTCAAATATGTGAACACCTGAGACATAGTTCAGGTCAACAGGTCGCTGAACACCTACAGCTGTTAAGTGACTGGTTAAACTAATTTAACCGTGGGTTAAACTAACCACACCCACTCTAAAAACATGGATGCTACACTCTGTTTTACGTTCTTCCCATAATCCTTTACTCTGCAGGATCCTATAGTATTGTCCATCACAGTAAATCAGACCACACTAGAGGTTTGGTTCGCTGGTCACTTGGGAGGATATCTCTACATACTACAGTACCCATGAGCCTCAGCTGCAGTTGCTATGTAGAAGAAGCCGGTCAGAGACGTGAATCAGAACCGGATCTTCAACATTGAGTCACAGCTGCAGGATTTATCCAGAAATAACACGTTTAAATTGCAGCACGTTTCTACAAAGTCTGCAAAGTTCTTTTGTGATTGGGTGTTTCTTCCTGAAATGCACTTTGGGAATCGTAGTTGACCTCTCTATGTCCACAGGCTTCTTGATTTTACCAAAGAACCAGATGTTCATGAGAGTTTCACATCCAACAAAACCGTAGAGGAGCTCTAACACCAAACACAGAGAATAACCAAGAGTTTGTGTATGTGTATGTGTGTGTGTGTGTGTGTGTGTGTGTGTGTGTGTGTGTGTGTGTCCTCACCTGTCCAGACTGAGTGAGGATCGGGGGGTTCCCGTGTAAAACAGGGGCCTCAAGTCTTTGATCAGAGCATCTCCAGCCGGTCTCTGGTTCCACCTCTGAGCCAACCGAGAGATCTTACTGTCGGACCTGACACGCACACGCACACACACACGCAGGAAGATTGGGATGGATAAGACATCAAATCCACAGTTGGAAACACTCTCTCATCCATCAACAGGTGAAATCCCACCTGAACAGAAGGAAAGGGATCTGAAAGAACGAGACAGGATGTTCAGAAAGTTCTCGTGCCTTCGATCGACCTCCTCCTTCTCCTCCTCCTCCTCCCGTGTTCAGGGTCCACAAATCAAACGTTGACTGTAAAGAAGCCGCAGCCTGAAGTCAGAATTTCCTCCTCCCTTCGTCGTGTCAAACTGTCACCAGAGACAGTTCTTCAAAGCGTCATCTCAATGATCCACATCTCTCTGCTTCTATCACGCTGCTGTGAACGGATGAATTTCACTCGATTTGATCAAATGTCTTCTCCAGCAGGGACTGACAGACGCGGCTGCAGTCTGACTTCATGCTGGACTGCAGCAAAAAAATTCGACAAAGACAAGAACGTGGATGCCAACAGTCCGATTCGGCTTCGGATGGATCCTGGTCCAGCTGAGCTGCAGCAGAACCCGAACACCGAACTAATCTGCAGCACAGAGACCACACCTGAGCACCTGACACCTGTCAGCTCAGAAGTGACGCGCAAAAAGTTGCTTCCAAGCGATGAAATATTTTTTAAATTCTGTCACGATCTCTACAGATGTCACACAAACAGTCTGGTACTCACAGGAAACCCTGGAGGTGGAGGACTGAGAAGCTCCTCAGCAGCAGATCTAGCCCAGCATCTGAGCTTCCTCCGCTGGGTTCAGTCTCTCTGACTGATGCCTCCTGGCTGCCTCCGGCTCTCCGGAGCGCTGGATCATCTCCGGGGTGAAGTGTGTGTGTGTGTGGGAGGGAGGGAGGGAGGGGGATGGGGGGGGGGAGTGAAGAGACTCCGGCAAACCCCCAGATGTGATGCTCAGTCCTGGGTACATGTGTATGTGTGTGAGAGAGAGAGAGTGAGTGTGTGCGTCTCTCTATCAGCTCCCTACTCTGGAGCTCCGGCTCTGACTGACTGTGCTGAACACCTGTTCACCGGCGAACGCATCGCGACACACACACACACCAACTCAGAGACGCACATACACACACAGTGGCGAGCAAGAGAGAGGATGAGAGATGAGAGAGAGAAAGAGGGAGAGACAGGGATGTTAGAGAAGAGGAGCGAATAGAAAGGCTGGATATGTGTGTGTGTGCACACTGGGGAGAAACGTGTGTAAGTGTGTGGGGGCAGTTGGTGAGCCTAGTGATATGAAAGACACACACACACACACACACACTCAGTATAGCGACTACGTAAACCCAGATGGAGGAGGGGCAGCAGCAGCTTCAGGCTTTGAAAAGGCTGAGAATAAAAGGGGGGAGGAGGTGAGGAGGGGGATGAGGGGAGGTGACAGTGTGAGGAGGTGAGAGACGGAGAAGAGGAGATTGTATTTACTGATGCTGAAGAGAAAACAGAATCACTGCAGCAAAAAAAAAAAAAAAAAAGCAGGAGAAGCAATAAGCTGTAATAAGAGGATGTTACAGAATCATCTGCAGCTGGAGTCACCAGAACCAGGAACAGGTGTTTGAGTCAGTTTCCTGCCAACTACCACACTCTGACATCATTCTCATTTTTGATTATTGTAGTTCATTGGTTCTACACACACTGATGTCACTGTTCAGCAGCATTTCAAACACGTCGACGTGGTCGATACACACCTGACGCCAACGGTCATTGAGCCAACATTTCTGAACGTTTCCGAACGTTTCCGAACATTTGACGTTTCTGAACGTTTCTGAACATTTGAACGTTTCTGAATGTCTGAACGTTTCTTAACATATCTGAATGTTCGAGCGTTCCCGAACGCCTGTGCAGAAATCTGGCAGTTGGAAAAGGAAATGGAAATTACAGTATATCCACGTGCAAATTATGTCCATGACATTTCTGAACGTGTACTAAATATATAGTGTACTGAATTACTGAGCTCTGCAGGGAATGTCTTTTAAAAAATGTCATGTTTCATTTCTGAAAAACAAAAGCAAGCACAAATTTTTATTTTGCACAAATGAATCACGTCAAAGATACAAACCCTGACTGCAAACTGCTGCAACTCTGTCCTGTAAACTTATGTTAGTCAGACTGTAAATGAATGGTCAGAGTCTGAAACACTGGCTCATTAACTTTATATCATCTCTGATTATATTCAATTTATTACTACGACTATGTTATCCTCCACAGATCTTCAAATTCCCAGTAAATTAACACACACAATGAGACATGAACAACTCGATCTAAAGTCGTTTTCAGCTCAAACATCTCTGGGTTTTATGGTTTTTGTTGATGTTGATTCTGTAACTGAAACTTTCGTCTGTTGGGTTCGGCATTTTAAAACGCCCCCTCGATATCACGTTAATCACAGGAGAGACTGACGCCTCATGTCTGAGTCCACCTGCTTCATAGTTCAGCTGAATAGTAATAAGTAAAATTCACAAACACTATTTTCTTTTTTCCTCCACGGTGTTTTCAGCCAATACAGAAAATAATTCTCCCATGATGCACCACTTCATAGCTCATCCTTGTACAATTTAATTACATGTGCTGTTTATACAGATGCAGTGAGGTTTCTGTCAGAACAGAAGTGCCTTTGGAAATCTGCAGTTTTAACCATGAACAGCAGTTATGTCAATGAGGGTCCTCATAAGTGTAGAGACACACAGGTTGTTGTGTGTGTTGTGCGAACACAGAAACCTGTTGTTCTGTTTTAAACCCCTTTTGTTCTTCTTATCAGTCAAAGCAGCTGCTTCATCTGCTGCACAGAAGTGGTGCTTGTGTGTGTGTGTGCGTTGTGTGTGTCACTCTGATCATGGTGGTGTAAATAGCAGAGGATAAAGTGTGTTTCAGTCTCAGCTCCCGTTTCTTCCTCTGTGGTGTTTGTGAAGTTCATCAGAGCTTGACCAACACAACGCTCTAATACACTGATTTAATTTACACATAACGAACCAATCATGACGATCAACCACACGGATCTGTGTGAGTCTGGAAAAGCAGGTAACACAATATTCATTATCATCTATTCAAATTAGCATTTTATTAAGAATAAAGTGGAATTAGTAGTTGTATAAAATAGGCACATATGTATCAGTAAATTTTCGGTCAGAGAAAGGATGCTCTCGGAGTTGCAGACTTGTCGATCTTTCCTCTCTCCCACAAGCACAACACAACAGTTACTTCTCAAATCCTGTTTTACGAATCACAAATTAAGAAACTCATAAGCAGCATTTTTGCTACAGTTGCTGCAATGAAACACATTTACACACCCGTGTCAAATAATGTGAATCATGGACAAAATATGCACATCCGCAAATCAGTATGTGAATTCATGCAATGAGAGTTGCCCATCTGTAAAACATATTTTCTCACAAATAATCTTTTCTTGCATAAATTAGTAGCACAAACACAGGTCAATAATTATAACAGTTTCAATCTTCCGCTACGAGTCTCAAATGCAGGGGGCGGGCACTGTTCAGAGACAGGAAAACGTTTGGCGAATAAGAGGAGCTCATTTAGGTGCCTGCCCCTTGGCGCCTGAGGAGTCCCTTGTTACCTACCAGAGATCTACAGAGTCCCACCAACCTGGGGTCCAGGTAAATGCCACAAATTATCATGAAGCTGTTGAATAAATTGGGGACTTGTGGGTAATAACTGCTATTACAAACTGCACCAATGGTAGTGAGCAAAGAGGCTGCTGCACGCCACTACATCTATAGGTGAAATGACAACTCTGATTTTCTGCACCTGAAACACTGTCATCATGACCAGATCATGTAAACCACATGTCAGTGTGTCACTGAATGAGCTGAAGGATGACAGACTGGTTTTCATAAACAAAGCTCATAGATTCAACAATGTGTCTGACCTGCAGGACAGACGCTCACTGTCAAACAAACAGGAGGAAAGCGTGTGTTTGTTGGATACTATTTTCAGTGGCGGATTAATCCACATTTGTTGCTCCGTGACTCAGAGGAGTCAGATATACTACAGATATACATTCACCGGCCACTTTATTAGGTGCACCTTGCTAGTACCGGGTGGGACCCCCTTTTACCTTCAGAACTGCGTTAATTCTTCGTTGTGTAGATTCAACAAGATGCTGGAAACATTCCTCAGAGGTTTTGGTCCATATTGACTTGATCAATCGTCACGCAGTTGCTGCAGATTTGTCAGCTACACATCCATGATGTGAAACTCCCGTTGCACCACATCCCAAAGGTGCTCTATTGGATTGAGATCTGGTGACGGTGGAGGCCATTGGAGTACAGTGAACTCATTGTCATGTTCAAGAAACCAGTTTGAGATGATTTGAGCTTTGTGACATGGCGCGTTATCCTGCTGGAAATAGCCATCAGAAGATGGGTTCACTGTGAGATGGGAAGGGATGGACATGGTCAGCAACAATACTCAGGTAGGCTGTGGCTGATGCTCAATTGGTAGAAAAGGGGCCCAAAGTGTGCCAAGAACATATCCCCCAGATCCATTACACCACCACCACCACCAGACTGAACCACTGACACAAGGCAGGATGGATCCATACTTTCATGTTGTTTATGCCAAATTCTGACCCTACCATCCGAACGTCGCTGCAGAAATCATCAGATCAGGCAACGTTTTTTTTATCTTCTATTGTCCAATGTTGGTGAGCCTGTGCGAACTGTAGCCTCAGTTTCCTGTTCTCAGCTGACAGGAATGGCACCCAGTGTGGTCTTTGCTGCTATAGCCCATCTGCTTCAAGGTTCAACGTGTTGTGCGTTCAGAGATGCTCTTCTTCATACCTCAGTTGTAACAAGTAGTTATTTGAGTTACTGTTGCCTTTCTATCAGCTCCAACCAGTCTGGCCGTTCTCCTCCGACCTCTGGCATCAACAAAGCATTTTGGCCCAGAGAACTGCCGCCCACTGGAAATTTTCTCTTTTTCGGTCCATTCTCTCTAAACCCTAGAGATGGTTGTGCATGAAAATCTCAGTAGATCAGCAGTTTCTGAAACACTCAGACCATCCCGCCTGGCACCAACAACCATGCCACGTTCAAAGTCACTTAAATCACCTTTCTTCCCCATTCTGATGCTCGGTTTGAACTTCAGCAGATCGTCTTGACCATGTCTACATGCCTAAATGCATTGAGTTGCTGCCATGTGATTGGCCTATTGGCTGTTGAACAGGTGTACATATACAGTATATATATATATGTATGTAGTTGGTAGTAGGAGACAGTCAGTGTTGATTTAGGAAGAAAAACACAGTCCATGACCAGACTTATATTTTCTGACATATTCCTCCTCATCACATCATCTTCATTATCTCAGGAACCATGACTGGATAAAGCTACAGCTGCGTCCACTGAGCCTGCAGCCGCTGCCTGAGGGAAAAGCTGCCCGCGATGTAACAATACTGTTTTGACATTAGTAATTACTCCAAACAATTAATGTTCCAGCTTCTTGCCAGCCTCTGCTGAGGAGATGAGCCGAGCCGCAACCGGCGGCAAGTGCTACTGGAACAGCTGCTCATTGGCTCAGAGCTGCCTCAGGATTGCACTGTTTCCATGGTTCCCATTGAAGAGCAACAGGTGAAGGAGAGCTGGGGGGGCAGGGAGGCAGAGGAACACCACAGGAGGCAGTTTCACTTTCAATATGAGGGGCTCTAAATTCCCTCGTCTGAATATTTGTGCTGGCGTGATCGTCGCTCCACAGCAACAAATCAGTGTGAGGGAGGAGCTGCTCAGCCAGTCATCACCACGGTATGGATTTAATAGAAACACAAACACAAACACACACACACACACACACACACACACCATATGTTTCATGTTATGGCCATTAGTTTGAATTATTGACGTGAGAAATCAGGTTTTGTCCATCATTTTGGTGCATGTCTCAAAATACTACAACACCCATGAGCCTTTGCAGCAGCCAGTCAGAACTGTGAATCAGAGCTCTGGAGACTTTAAAACATTGTGTCGTTTAAGCTGCAGATTGTAAAATCAGTTTTTCCTCTCCTTCTGCTTTGAAGCTCTGTGATTGGATGTTTTATACTGAAATGCATCTTGGGAGTCGTTGTTGACTTCTCTCCTTCAGTTTTATGTGTTATGGCTTTGACATTTTATCAGAGGAGCAGATATTTTCAGACACATTCGTTCATGTCAAAGTGTTCCAACCTCACACTGTCTGGCTTTCACTGCAGTAACCAAAGACACCTGAAACACCTGTGAGTGGGCGGAGCCTAACTATAAATGTAGTTTCATAAGACAAGTGTTTTACAAAAAAGAAAACTGTCCATAGCATTATCTTTGTTTGATTCTCAATTATCAAATTACAATTATGCTAAACTAAGCTAAGCTAAGCTAACTAACTGCGTTGTAGTTTCATATTCGCTGCACAGACATTAGAGAGGGATCAATCTGAACATCTGAAAGTACAGAAATGTTTTCATGGTTAAGAACACTTCAATTTATATTTGAATTAAACTGATTTTTTTTTCAGTGATATTTGGTGAAAAAAAATGGTTAAATTATTAATTTGATTATTTTGTGAGGGAAGAGATTTAATTTCAAAGCTGTTGATGTGGATTCCTTGAATATCAATGTTTAAAAAAAAAACCTTTAGAAAAATAGAAAAGGTTTATTGAAATTTTTATCATTTGCCTTTGTTTGTCTTGGTTTCTTATTTATTTTACCCTTTAATATCTTGTTACTTATTTACGTTGTCAAGCCTAATTGATTTTGTAATGTTGTGTGTTTGTGTTTATTATTTGGTTGGTTTAGTGTGACCTTGTGTGTTAGGTTTGATCATGTAGAAAACTACCGTGACGTCAGCCATTGTTTTGTGAACTGCTGTTTGGAAGGCCCGAATTTGGCGTAATGGATGTCTCCATCTTGTTTTTTTTGGAGCCAGAAGAAACCATATTTGGATGATAGGGTGGAACTGGGGAGCAGTGAGGGGTGGATCTGACCTGTGTCCCCGAGGACACTAAGTACGCCCACCTGCATCGGCAAACTGACCACAACAGGCTCCTGGCTGAGTTGGATGATGATTCCGATGATTATTTTCAGACGGACCACCAGAACACTGAACAAGAGGTGTGAATTTAGCCCATCACACCGTAATGAGTTGTGGAAAAAATGTATTGACAGAGTATTTCAATTGAGAAGTTGGCAAGTTTTTTGGAGCCAGCCCCTAGTGGCCCTCAGTGATATTGCACTTAAAGTTACTTCGGCACATCCATTTTTATATACAGTCTATGGGTTTGATTTGTTTTTATTGTTATTTGTGTCAATTGTTATTTGTGTCATGTTTTGTTCAATAAAAAATACAAAAACTTACAAACCATGCATCATCAATTCATAATTAGTATGTAAGCAATCAGAAACTGCAGCAGGAAAAACGACCATATTTGGATGCAGGCCAATCTAAACTGAACATAACGACTCCCCATCACTGATTCAGTCCCAACAACAAACAGCTGCAGCAGATAGACTCAGATTATCTTTGATTAGATTTGTTTAAATGTTTGTTTCCAAACTACAACGAGTCGCTCAGAGAAATACTTCTCCTGCTGAGGTGTGAAGCCCCCCCCCCCTCCATTTACCTCTAATGCTGCTGCAATTATGTTACAGAGAACAGGATGTTCTCCACACATGTTAAAAAAAAAAAGGATCTGCAGCCTGTTTTTGGTTTTATTCAGCTGAAGGAGTCTGTACTGATTCAGGAGGAGGGCATTAGAAGATGTGAATACTGTTGTACTTTTCACAGCTGAGCCATGAACAGTTTCACTGACAGACTGTGTTCACCTGCAGAAGTGTAGGAGGAAGTCATGATGACACTGAGTCCTGTATGAACAGTGTCCTGGTTTCTCTGTGTTGACATGAGAGCTCACATCAGGACTTAATTAAAACGGGGGTTTGTTGGCATGGTGAATGGGGGTATAGATGGACGAGAAGGACCTCGCAACAAAATCAAGCAAAACCGCCCCTCCCACCCACAGGAGCGTCCCTGTCATGGGGAACATGTCAAACTAGTACTTGCTATCAACTTTACCTGATCTATTTCACGTCTCCTACTGCACTGAAGCTTTAGTGACGTCCCTCACTCGTCCCTTCAGGAGTCTGTTAGGCCCAAATTACACTCGCAGCATCGTGTAGCCACGAGGTTCCACGTGGCGTAAATGTGTCCTCTGTCCATGTCCGGGACAGAGTGTCCACATGTAAAGCGGCGACTATAGAACAGGACTTCATGCAGCTCTGAGATACCTTCAAAATACATGATACATGAGTCATTCTTCCACAGTGAAGAACATGTGATCTGTGTGTGACTGAACAACTGCTGTGTCAAAGGTAGTTCTCTCCAATCAACAACAACAACAACAACAAGCAAATCTTCCGTGAGTCATGTTCTCTGTTCACAGGCCATTACGGTTTAAGCTAGCGCTCCTCATCTCTCACATGGGTGGCGCACATCACACACACACATGCGGCACACACAACATTGTTGACACACACACACACACACACAAACACACACAGGTTGAGGAGTTATCATCATCTCTGTGCTCGTAATGACTTGTCACAGGATGTCAAATCACGATTCAGCAGCACAGCATCGCCCTTTACAGTTTCTTTGTGTGTGTGTGTGTGTCTGATGAGAGTTTATGAGTGTGTGGGAGTTTTCCAGCTGCACCTCAGGGTGTGTGACAGTGAGGAAATGACTGGCATCACTCAGAAGAGTGTGGCATTCACGGCTCCCTGGACGTCACAGTCAGCTCTGCCCACACCTGTGCGATGAGGTTTAACAGTAACAGACAGCCTCAGTGTGGAGGACATGATCAGTTCCCATCAGCTGCTGTGACAGTAACCACTGATGAACCATCTTAATGGACTTGTTCTTATTATCATCTCTTCCCGTCTTGGCTGAGCTCAGTTTCCTGCCTCCTTTCTGCTACACAACACAACACTGTCCCTCTGCTCTGTGTTCTGTGCTCCACCTGTAAGCACAGCTGGATTTATAGTTGAGGGGTTAAATACCTGCAGGGGTTGTGTTTTATTTTGAAAACTCTGGGGTTGTGTTGTAGACTGGATGGACAGAAACTTTTGGACTTTTGGAAACGATGATGTAGACACCCCCGGCCTCTCCTCATCGGCTCTCATCAGCCTCGACTACCAGTGCTGAATACAACCTGATAATGAATTACAGTGTTACTGACCTTGTTGTCTTTGCTAGCAGCTGTTGTTCACTTAGATTTTTAACCATAGTACGATTGTCCAAAACTTCTATTTACAACAATAAAAAGTAGCAGGATCAGACACTGAACTAAATGACGTGTTCTGTCCGTCTGTTGATCCCCTCCGTTCTTAACTCAAAGCTCAGCTTGTATATTCATTTAATATTCATTCATTCATCAGCCATATTGCCTATCCTTTCAGGGTTGCAGGGGGGCTAGAGCCGGGCAGGCTGGGCAGGGTCCACCATAGGCAGGTTTTCCAGTCTATCACAGGGCTGATAAATCACGCTCACATTCACACCTACAGGCAGTCCAGAGTCTCCTCCTCCTGCAGGGCTCTGGACCCAAAACCCACACAGACCTCCACACAGAAACCTGCAGCAATCCGGTCTTTGATAAACCTCCAGACTCATGGATCCATGTCTCCGATGGGACTCCCTGGTCTGTACTTTACGGTCTCACCGGTACATGACACAACACACCCACACACCAGCACAGACCTGTGTTCAGTCTGAACGCCCACTGAACTCAGCTTGTGTCCACAGAGAGAAAAGACGAGGCTTTTAAAAGTGAAACTTTTCACACCATGTAGAAAAAAAAAGCAGTGTGAGGTTTAATGGTTCTTTCAAAAGCTGCTGGCACCAAATATAATGTGAGTATCACCTGAGAGAGGAAGTCATCAGCAGTATCCACAGACAAACCACTCACAAGAAGTGTTAGAGATAATACACATCAGCATCAAACAGAGCTGCAGCTAACGACTCTTCTCTCCCATCCTGGTGCAAACCGGTTCAGGACTATTTACAAACAAACAAACATCACCTGAAAACAACGTCCTCAGTGGATGGAATAATTGATTCAGCTCTTACCACAGCCTTTTATTTTGAAGGAAAGACTGTCTGTAAGCAGAGGAATTAAAGAAGTAAGAATATAACTCCAGTTTATTGGAGTTTGCATTGGAGTGCACTGTAATAAAAAGGAATCAAGTACTTTAATTCTTTCAGTTCCACTGAACAACGTTTCACAGAAAAATCATTAAACTGATTCTGGATAAAGTTAATCCACTGAAGTCTGAGAATAAAAGCAGTTTCTGAGCTTTGTCATCCTCAGGTAGACAAACAGGAAACAAACAAACAGGAAACAAACAGGAAGCTGCAGCAGCAGAATCATCTGGAAACTGTTGTCACTCTCAGACTGACTTCACTGCTACTGACACATGACACCAAATACAAGTGTCCACAATCATCCTCCTGAATCTTCATTAATATTAAGTAATTAATATTTCAGGATTTTCAGAAAGGATTTAAAGAAATAGAAGAGAATTGTTAAAGAAAAGAAAAAAAAAAAAGGTAAATTACTTCACGAGACAGAGGGAGAGAGAGAGTTCATTATCAATCATTAGCTATTTATTCTATTATTAATTATATGGTATTTGATTATATTAATATTGTTATTGACAGTTTTTCTTTAATTCTTTCTTTGATTATTTAATTCCATTGACAACTGTGCTTTGGCAACACATTGAAAATGTCATGCCAATAAAACCTGTTGAATTGATATTGAATTGAGAGAGAGAGAGGGAGAGAGAGAGAGAAACACACACACACAGACAGAAAAAACAGAGAGACAAAGACAGACGCAGAGAGACAGAGACAGAGAGATAGAGACTGAGAGAGAGAGAGAGAGAAACGGAGACAGAGAGAGAGACACACACACACACACAGAGACAGAGAGACACAGAGAGAGAGAGAGACACACACACAGAGACAGAGAGACACAGAGAGAGAGAGAGACACACACACACACACACACACACACACACACACACAGAGAGAGAGAGACAGAGAGAGAGAGATAGTAAAANAGACAGAGAGACACAGAGAGAGAGAGAGACACACACACAGAGACAGAGAGACACAGAGAGAGAGAGAGACACACACACACACACACACACACACACACACAGAGACAGAGAGAGAGAGGGAGGGAGCTCCTTCTTATAAAGCATGAGTCAGAACTAACCGTCACGACCGACACTACTCAGTTATTGTTTCAGCTGTGTGTGTGTGTGTGTGTGTGTGTGTGTGTGTGTGTGTGTGTGTGTGTGTGTTGTAGAGGTTGTTTCAGGTTTCTGCTCTCACTGAATACACCTTGTTGAAGAGCAAAAACGCCTCCTCCTCGTTTCACAAATTACACAACTTCAAACTTCTCACTCTTTCACTGTAAAAACCGAGGGCCACTGCATATATTTGTGGGGACCAATACGGTGGACAGTTTCCTGTTTCCCTAATCCAGATGAAGTGATACAGTCGTGAAGATCACCTCACATCAGGTGCTTTTATTTCAAATTTTATTTCATGACGAAGAAGATGAAGAATGAGAAGAAGAAGAAGACGAAGAAGAGGACCACGAATTAGAATTAGATGGTAGCCCTCACTGAAGCTGTTACTGATTTTGCTTTCTTTTCAAAGTGGAGGAACAGTGACGTTTCATATACGGTCGTCTAATTAAAGGGCGCATAGGAAGGTAGTAGGGCGTATTGGTGGTTAGGTAGGCCAAGTTCTCAGCGTAAGTGAGCTGCTTACGAAATATCGGGACTGAATGCGAAGATAACTGAGGCGTGATGATTGTCGTGTGACTAACTAGAACAACTGAAGAAGAAAACAGCTGACTAACAGATGATACTCACTGGTTGGGAACAGTCGCACACGGTTTACATTGAAACTTATTTCATAGTAAAATGAATCTTGACTCTAGTTTCTCCTGAAGAGTGAATTTAAAATCAGAAATAAGAAGGTAACGTGAAGACGTGAAGTCTCAGTCTACACTGAAACGACCTTTCAAACGGAGTCCTGGTTGAGACGAGGAAGACCTGGGTCTCGGGTCTGGTCTGGTCTTACACGTGTCCTTGTGAGGACCGTTCATGTATAAACGTCTTCAGAGGAGAATAGAGCTGCCGTTTCTCCGCCGTTCATGTCGGCTCCACTAAAACCTTTGCTTTCTTGCCTCCTTTCCATCGCCATGGCAACGCATAGACAGAAGCATTATTCTTAATGGCTACCTTGGGCCCCTCAGTGTGTGTGTGTGTGTGTGTGTGTGTGTGTGTGTGTGTGTGTGTGTGTGTGTATGTGTGCGTGTGGGTGTCATGTAACAGTTGCTGCAAAGTGACACACTGGAACAATTCCACTTCAATAAACCCCACAAGGTAAAGTCTAATATGCTGATCAGCCTGAGTGTGTGTGTGTGTGTGTGTGTGTATGTGTGTGTGTATTGTTCTGCAGAGAGCACTCAGTGGAGCTGCAGATACGTGAAATGATCAGGCGGCATTAAAGACATGGATGCAGCAGGATGTGCATCACGTTGTTGGTTTGTCTGATTCACTGAACAACAACGTGAACATGGTCTCATCCAGTCACAATACACTCCATTTTTTCACCATCGAAATCATCAGATGCTTCACTGCAGCCTCTGTGTGTGTGTGCGTGTGTGTGTGGTGGCGGTGGGGGGGTGTGTGTGTGAGGGTTCAGGGGGTGGAGAAGACAGGGTGAGCTGTTAAGTGGAGACAATAAAAATGTTCAGGGTGACAGGAGCACTGGAAACACAGATGTGGGGCGTTTGTTGCAGCAACGTTGTTCTCAGATGGGTGTGTAGAGTGAAACTGGATTTCAGTCTGTGTGTGTGCAATGATCTGTGAGTGTGTGTGTGTTTGTTTGTGTGTAAAAGAATCTGAGGATGAATCCACTTTAAACACTTAATGTAAATGTCCTTTAGCTTCAAGCTTCTTTTACACACAAATATTGTTCCTGTTTACAGAGTTGTATACATGTACAGTTTCTTTAACACAATACACATTTACAGACTGACACTGCTGTCTGTCCCATTTCCTGTCACTCTACACTGTCCTATCATATACAGGTTTACAAATGCCCCAAAAAGGAACTTAATAAAATGTGTCTCGTATCTAAACATGATCCTGATCACCTTTACACCTGAATATAAATATGTCTCCAGGTCTGATCACTCTGTCCAGCTCACGTCTCATCCTCTTCTGGTTTGTGCAGGTCCAAAAAACAACAACAACAACAAAAATATAGAAGATAGAAGAAGCAGAGGAAGAAAAAGAAGAAGCAGAAGAAGCAAAAGAAAAAGAAGCAGAGGATGAAGAAAGCAAAAGATGAAGAAGAAGAAGCAGAAAAAGAAGAAGCAAAAGAAGGAGCAGCAGTAGAAACAAAAGAAGAAGCAGAAGAAGTAGAAAAAAAGAAGCAAAAGAAGAAGCAGAGTTTGACTTTCACACAACTTTCCAGGTGAGCTCTGTATCTGTTTGTAGCTATAGCTCCATGTATGATCCTTCACTGGAGGTCAGCCATCCGATTTTCAACAGGAGGCTTATACAGGAGCCGCCAGCAGCCTTTAGGGGAAGAGTCTGCATCAAACAACTCAGTCCATTTGGACTCCCTAAGTCCTGCTAGAGAGCCGAGGTTCAGGACCTTTACACAACTGTAGTTCAGCTGCTTCTTCCCACAGGAGACGCTGGAGTCTTCAGGGAGAGAAGCAGGCCAGTGTTCTCCACTCTCCCACAGCAGGACTGACGATGAGGGACACGAACACGTACTCGTGGCCATCATTCCACTGTTCAGCCAGCACCCGGTCCCGAACAAAAGCCCTCAGTGGAGCAGACAGAGACTGCCCCACCTCGTCTACAAACCTCTGCAGCACTCGGGACGACCTGATATTGGTCACCTCAGTCAGCGTGTCCAACGACATCCTCATCAAATGACCCAGCTTGACGACCCCAGCCTCAACAAAACGAGTCCTCAAAGTAACTGATCGAGTCCAGCAAGAACAGCTGTCTATCTAGGCAAAGTTGCCCGACCTTTCTAAGGATGAGCTGGGCGGGAGCCGACCAGCTGAGAGCACAGTCGTACAACAGTCTCTGAGTCGCCTGCAGTCTGAAGGCTGCCGTCCTAGATATGATGTCTATAAGGCCCTGCCCTCCCTCCTCCACAGGGAGATACAGTACCACTGCCCACAGCCAGTGACGACCCAACCAGAAGAAGTCCACGAGGAGCCACTGCAGTNTTCATGACGAAGAAGATGAAGAATGAGAAGAAGAAGAAGAAGACGACGAAGAAGAGGACCACGAATTAGATGGTAGCCCTCACTGAAGCTGTTACTGATTTTGCTTTCTTTTCAAAGTGGAGGCAGAAGTCGTCTTTGACAACTAGAACACTGAAGAAGAAAACAGCTGACTAACAGATGATACCTCACTGGTTGGGAACAGTCGCACACGGTTTACATTGAATTATTTCCTGTGAGAAATGAATCTCTGACTCTAGTTTCTCCTGAAGAGTGAATTTAAATCAGAAATAAGAGGTAACGTGAAGACGTGAATGTCTCAGTCTACACTGAAACGACCTTTCAAACGGAGTCTGGTTGAGACCGAGAGACCTGGGTCTGGTCTGGTCTGGTCTTACGTGGTCTTGTGAGGACCGTTCATGTATAAACGTCTTCAGAGGAGATAGAGCTGCCGTTTCTCCGCCGTTCATCGGCTCCACTAAACCTGCCTTTCTTCCCTCCTTTCCATCGCCATGGCAACGCATAGACAGAAGCCATTATTCTTAATGGCTACCTTGGGCCCCTCAGTGTGTGTGTGTGTTTGTATGTGTGTGTGTGTGTGTGTGTGTGTGTGTGTGTGTGTATGTGTGCGTGTGGGTGTCATGTAACAGTTGCTGCAAAGTGACACACTGGAACAATTCCACTTCAATAAACCCCACGAGGTAAAGTCTAATATGCTGATCAGCCTGAGTGTGTGTGTGTGTGTGTGTGTGTATGTGTGTGTATTGTTCTGCAGAGAGCACTCAGTGGAGCTGCAGATACGTGAAATGATCAGGCGGCATNGAGGGTTCAGGGGGTGGAGAAGACAGGGTGAGCTGTTAAGTGGAGACAATAAAAATGTTCAGGGTGACAGGAGCACTGGAAACACAGATGTGGGGCGTTTGTTGCAGCAACGTTGTTCTCAGATGGGTGTGTAGAGTGAAACTGGATTTCAGTCTGTGTGTGTGCAATGATCTGTGAGTGTGTGTGTGTTTGTTTGTGTGTAAAAGAATCTGAGGATGAATCCACTTTAAACACTTAATGTAAATGTCCTTTAGCTTCAAGCTTCTTTTACACACAAATATTGTTCCTGTTTACAGAGTTGTATACATGTACAGTTTCTTTAACACAATACACATTTACAGACTGACACTGCTGTCTGTCCCATTTCCTGTCACTCTACACTGTCCTATCATATACAGGTTTACAAATGCCCCAAAAAGGAACTTAATAAAATGTGTCTCGTATCTAAACATGATCCTGATCACCTTTACACCTGATATAAATATGTCTCCAGGTCTGATCACTCTGTCCAGCTCACGTCTCATCCTCTTCTGGTTTGTGCAGGTCCAAAAAACAACAACAACAACAAAAATATAGAAGATAGAAGAAGCAGAGGAAGAAAAAGAAGAAGCAGAAGAAGCAAAAGAAAAAGAAGCAGAGGATGAAGAAAGCAAAAGATGAAGAAGAAGAAGCAGAAAAAGAAGAAGCAAAAGAAGGAGCAGCAGTAGAAACAAAAGAAGAAGCAGAAGAAGTAGAAAAAAAGAAGCAAAAGAAGAAGCAGAGTTTGACTTTCACACAACTTTCCAGGTGAGCTCTGTATCTGTTTGTAGCTATAGCTCCATGTATGATCCTTCACTGGAGGTCAGCCATCCGTTTTTCAACAGGAGGCTTATACAGGAGCCGCCAGCAGCCTTTAGGGGAAGAGTCTGCATCAAACAACTCAGTCCATTTGGACTCCCTAAGTCCTGCTAGAGAGCCGAGGTTCAGGACCTTTACACAACTGTAGTTCAGCTGCTTCTTCCCACAGGAGACGCTGGAGTCTTCAGGGAGAGAAGCAGGCCAGTGTTCTCCACTCTCCCACAGCAGGACTGACGATGAGGGACACGAACACGTACTCGTGGCCATCATTCCACTGTTCAGCCAGCACCCGGTCCCGAACAAAAGCCCTCAGTGGAGCAGACAGAGACTGCCCCACCTCGTCTACAAACCTCTGCAGCACTCGGGACGACCTGATATTGGTCACCTCAGTCAGCGTGTCCAACGACATCCTCATCAAATGACCCAGCTTGACGACCCCAGCCTCAACAAAACGAGTCCTCAAAGTAACTGATCGAGTCCAGCAAGAACAGCTGTCTATCTAGGCAAAGTTGCCCGACCTTTCTAAGGATGAGCTGGGCGGGAGCCGACCAGCTGAGAGCACAGTCGTACAACAGTCTCTGAGTCGCCTGCAGTCTGAAGGCTGCCGTCCTAGATATGATGTCTATAAGGCCCTGCCCTCCCTCCTCCACAGGGAGATACAGTACCACTGCCCACAGCCAGTGACGACCCAACCAGAAGAAGTCCACGAGGAGCCACTGCAGTGCCTCCATGAGGTCTGGTGGTGGAACCAACACTTGTAGTCTGTGCCACAGGGAAGAGGCGACCAAGTTATTGATAATCAGAACTCTTCCCCTGTAGGACAGCTGGGGGAGCAACCATTTCCACTTAAGGCAACTTGGTTTCCACCTTCCCCAGCGCTCCCTCCCAATTCTGTTTTTCTATGTCCTTGCTGCCTAGATGAACACCTAAAACCTTTAATCCTCTTGTTCCCCAGCTAAGGCCCCCAGGAAGACCAGGGGGGCATCTTGAAATCCACCCCCCCGCCAGACAAGCTCCACTCTACCCCCAGTTTATCCTGACTGAGCAGGCCCTCTCATACAGAGCCAGGGCGGCTTCTAACTCCAGGATGTCCCCCCGGTCCCGGACAAAAACATTGACGTCATAAGCGTACGCCGATATGACCATGGGGGGCAGTCAGCCAGCTCCGGCAGAGAGAGACCCCTCAGCCTGGACCTTAGTCTGTGGAGGAGAGGCTCCATGGCCATGCTGGCTGTAGAGCTAAGACCTCCCCCCACCTTCAGCACACAACGCGCACTACTGTACAGTAACCTCACCCAGGACAGAAAGTGCTCTCCAACGCCAAAGGCCTGCAGTGCTGCAAACAGAAAAGAGTGGTCAACACGATCAAACGCCTTCTCTTGATCAATGGAAACTACACCCACATCAAGATTGTACAGATTACAAATGTCAAAAACGTCCCTCATTAAAAACAAATTGTTCAGCATGGATCTTACAGGGACGCAGTATGATNTGTGTGTGTGTGTGTGTGTGTGTGTGTGTGTGTGTGTGTGTGTGTGTGTGTGTATGTGTGCGTGTGGGTGTCATGTAACAGTTGCTGCAAAGTGACACACTGGAACAATTCCACTTCAATAAACCCCACAAGGTAAAGTCTAATATGCTGATCAGCCTGAGTGTGTGTGTGTGTGTGTGTGTGTATGTGTGTGTGTATTGTTCTGCAGAGAGCACTCAGTGGAGCTGCAGATACGTGAAATGATCAGGCGGCATTAAAGACATGGATGCAGCAGGATGTGCATCACGTTGTTGGTTTGTCTGATTCACTGAACAACAACGTGAACATGGTCTCATCCAGTCACAATACACTCCATTTTTTCACCATCGAAATCATCAGATGCTTCACTGCAGCCTCTGTGTGTGTGTGCGTGTGTGTGTGGTGGCGGTGGGGGGGTGTGTGTGTGAGGGTTCAGGGGGTGGAGAAGACAGGGTGAGCTGTTAAGTGGAGACAATAAAAATGTTCAGGGTGACAGGAGCACTGGAAACACAGATGTGGGGCGTTTGTTGCAGCAACGTTGTTCTCAGATGGGTGTGTAGAGTGAAACTGGATTTCAGTCTGTGTGTGTGCAATGATCTGTGAGTGTGTGTGTGTTTGTTTGTGTGTAAAAGAATCTGAGGATGAATCCACTTTAAACACTTAATGTAAATGTCCTTTAGCTTCAAGCTTCTTTTACACACAAATATTGTTCCTGTTTACAGAGTTGTATACATGTACAGTTTCTTTAACACAATACACATTTACAGACTGACACTGCTGTCTGTCCCATTTCCTGTCACTCTACACTGTCCTATCATATACAGGTTTACAAATGCCCCAAAAAGGAACTTAATAAAATGTGTCTCGTATCTAAACATGATCCTGATCACCTTTACACCTGATATAAATATGTCTCCAGGTCTGATCACTCTGTCCAGCTCACGTCTCATCCTCTTCTGGTTTGTGCAAGTCCAAAAAACAACAACAACAACAAAAATATAGAAGATAGAAGAAGCAGAGGAAGAAAAAGAAGAAGCAGAAGAAGCAAAAGAAAAAGAAGCAGAGGATGAAGAAAGCAAAAGATGAAGAAGAAGAAGCAGAAAAAGAAGAAGCAAAAGAAGGAGCAGCAGTAGAAACAAAAGAAGAAGCAGAAGAAGCAGAAAAAAAGAAGCAAAAGAAGAAGCAGAGTTTGACTTTCACACAACTTTCCAGGTGAGCTCTGTATCTGTTTGTAGCTATAGCTCCATGTATGATCCTTCACTGGAGGTCAGCCATCCGTTTTTCAACAGGAGGCTTATACAGGAGCCGCCAGCAGCCTTTAGGGGAAGAGTCTGCATCAAACAACTCAGTCCATTTGGACTCCCTAAGTCCTGCTAGAGAGCCGAGGTTCAGGACCTTTACACAACTGTAGTTCAGCTGCTTCTTCCCACAGGAGACGCTGGAGTCTTCAGGGAGAGAAGCAGGCCAGTGTTCTCCACTCTCCCACAGCAGGACTGTCACCTAAACACAACCTCTTCACTCATTTCAATCTCAACACTGTCAATAGGAGCTCTGGGAAACTTTCACTATTTCTTAATGTTTTACAGATCAAATGATTAATAGAAGAAATAATCGGGAGATTAATCAATAATGATGGAGCCTGATAGACCTTCAAACTCACTCATCTGTCACTGGACTTCCTGTTTTATATGTCTAATGGGCCCATTCATTTTCTAGTGCTTTCACTTCTCGCTCCAACTCTACACACAATAAAACATTACAATGATATGAGGATTTATCGTCACATGTACACATGAAGAAATGTTGGACCGTTCCTTTAAACAGCTCCCTCTACTGGACAGTACAAACCACTTCTTATAACAGGTAAATTAACCAATCAATCAATCGATCAATCAATCAATCAATCGATCAATCAATCAACACTGTGAACATCATTAACCAGCTGTTGATGGATGATTCTGTTTTCATCAGTTAATCAGTTCTCTGGTTGCTGAACCAGTTTTAATAAAACGTATGAGAAATAAAAATAAATAATATTAAATAAAACTTTATTAAACTGCAGAAGCAGTGAACAGCTGTGGCAGGTATTGATTCTTGTGCTCATCTCCACACACACACACACACACACACACACACACACACACACACACACACACACACAATTACTGATGCATCTGCACACTTTCATTTCAATTAATTTGTCAGCTTCGCTTCAATGGAACAAAACCTCAGCCACACACACACACACACACACACGTATTGTGTACTAAAGAATACATGCTTGCAGGCGTATGAGGACACACACACACACACTGAAGTGTCAGCCTGGTCCATTGAACAGAATGAAAAGGCAGTTTTTGGAGCTCTGGAGCTCAGCCAGGTGAACTGAGGAGACCCAACACAGAGCGCGCTCAGATCAATGTTTCACACACTGACAAGACACACGGCTCGTAAGTCACACACAGTCACAGGCTGCAGATCCTGAAGTATGTGTGTGTTTGTGGTCTTGTACCATCTTTGTGAGGACCTGTAAGAGTGAGGTCACGTTTTCAGCCTGATTAACCTCCTGATCATCATCATCATTTCAGTGGACACTGAAGCTGTGGCAGAGGTCACTGAGATGTCAATTTAAGAGTTGTAGTTAATGTCATGTAATTTTCTGACACAGTAACATGAAGATTATTAAACCGACGTGATCAGATGCTCTAGAGAGGATGTCACACTTAGGGTTAGGGTTAGGTTAGACAGTTCAGCTGATGCGAGCTGGTGAAGACATATGGAATGCCAATCTAAATCAATATTAAATAAATAAATAAATAAATACAGCTATGTAATAAATCCTGATATAAATAAATTAGGTAATAAATGTCAAAAAGTAAATGTAAATAAAAATATATAAGTGAGCCAATAAGTAAGTAAATAAATTACATATTTTATTATTTAATATTTTAAAATAACTTATTTTCCTCATGCCACATTTATTTATAAAAGTCCCCTGAAATAAGTAAAAAAGTCATTTTAAAAATTAAAAGCAATTTATTTATTTATAAAGATATTTACTTATTTATTTACTCGCTTAAATACTTACATTTACATTTATTCATATATTTCTAGATTTATAACTTAATCTATCTATTTCAGGTTTTATTTCATAGCTGTGTTTATTTATCTATTTAATACTGATCTAGATGACAGTCCATAAAAAACGAACGTCAGTACCATCAATACTGTGTATACAGTGTGGAGCCTTGTAGTGGTAAAGGAGACCAGGCTGGGGTGGAGCGCAGTACAGAAGGACTGGATTATGATCAGCTGTATTTTCCAGATCTGGCACAGGAGAATATATCCACATCTTAAATCCCACCTTCAAAGCTCTGATTGGCTCTCGTTTTTTTTTTTCCAATTAAAGGAAACAGTCATCAATAAAAACAACACCTACACAGATGCATTTAAATCAATGAAATAAAGATGTGGGTGGAAATTCAGAGGTACAACAGTGTGTAATGTGGATTCAAAACCTCACACAGTTAAAGGTCCATATAGTATACCTTAAGGTAGATGTCCATGTTGATTATAAAGCATTGAATCGTGGGGTGTAGTTCCATTGATCAAGGAGAGCGCGAGCTCTTAGGCCATCGTCGTTGTAACAAAACACTCTTTTCTGTTTTGCAGGCCACTGTGCAGGCCTTTGCGCGTTGGAGAGCCCCACTTTCTGTCCTGGGTGAAAGGTTCACCTGTTACAGTAGTGCGCGTTGTGAATGCTGAACGAGTGCGGGCGGCGAGGTTGACTTAAGCCTCTCACGAGCCAGCATGGGCCATGCGAGTCCTCACCTCAACAGGACTAAGGTCCAGGCTGAGGCGGTCCTCCTCTCTGCCGGAGCTGGCTGACCTGCCCCCCATGCGCTCATATCGCGCGTTACGTTATTGACGGCTGCGAAGTGGGGGTGTCCGAGCGTACATCTATCACACGACGGGGACAATCTGGAGTTTAGAAGCCGCCCTTGGGCTCTGATGAGAGGCGCCTGCTCAGTCACGGATAAACTATGGGGGCTAGAGTGACTGCCTCTTGTCTGCAGTAACCAGGCAGCGACAACTAGCCGAAGCGGGGTGCGATTTTCAAGAATGCCCCGCCTGGTCTTCCTGGGAGGCCTAGCTGCGGAGGGAAACAACAATAGATTCAAGATTTAAGGCTCCGTTTAGCTCCGCTGTCAACATCATACACTACGCGTCGAGCGGCACAGGACCATTAAAGTATATAATACAGAATTCGGGAGCGGGGAGCGCCTCTGGGGAAAAGGGTGGCGAAAACCAAGTTTTGCCTTAAGATGGAATAAAGCTTATATTGCTCGCCCCAGGCTGTCCTACAGCTTGTAGACAGAGTCTCCTCCCTGTATTATCAATAACAACTTGCTCGCCTCTTCACTGTGGCACAAACTCACAAAGTGGTTGGTCTGTTCCCCACCAGACCTCTATGGAGGCAACCCCGTAGAGCAGTGCTCCTCAGTGGGACTTTCTACCTGGTTGGGTCGCTACACTGCGGACTTCCATGTGACGACTACCCATTATGTAGTGCTTACTACATCTACGCAGGGCATCGCCACGGCCCTTATAGACATCATATCTAGGACACGGGCAGCCTTTCAGAGAACTGGCGACGTGCGGACTCAGAGATCTGTTGTACGAGCTGTGCTCTCAGCTGTCGGCTCCGACCCACGCTCATCCCGCTTCACTGCAACACACCAAAGTGCGTGGCAACCTATTGCCCATAGATTAGGACAGCGCTGTTCTTCGCTGCGACTCGAATCACATTACTTTTGAGGAAACTCGTTTTGTGAGCGCTGAAAGCGCAGGTCAGTCAAACTTGCCCTGGCTAGTTCACTCTTGATCGAGGATTCTGCTTGCGGACACAGCCTGGACTGAGAGTGAACCAAGATATCTCTCTCTATTTTTT
>NW_019175062.1:352609-354512 GCF_002260705.1 Seriola dumerili | reverse complement strand
CACCCACATCAAGATTGTACAGATTACAAATGTCAAAAACGTCCCTCATTAAAAACAAATTGTTCAGCATGGATCTTACAGGGACGCAGTATGATGGATCCGCCCCAATCAACAGGTCAATAAAAACCTTTAGTCCGTTAGATGAAAACTTAGAGAGGATTTTGTAGTCCGTACACAAAAGAAAAACCGGTCTCCAGTTCTTTATAANCTGTATTCAGAAACTGAGCCTTAAAACCAGCCGTCAGTACAGGCTCTCAGCCATGCCCCTAGCCCCGCCCACCTGGGCCCACCATCTAAAAAAAATAGAGAGAGATATCTTGGTTCACTCTCAGTCCAGGCTGTGTCCGCAAGCAGAATCCTCGATCAAGAGTGAACTAGCCAGGGCAAGTTTGACTGACCTGCGCTTTCAGCGCTCACAAAACGAGTTTCCTCAAAAGTAATGTGATTCGAGTCGCAGCGAAGAACAGCGCTGTCCTAATCTATGGGCAATAGGTTGCCACGCACTTTGGTGTGTTGCAGTGAAGCGGGATGAGCGTGGGTCGGAGCCGACAGCTGAGAGCACAGCTCGTACAACAGATCTCTGAGTCCGCACGTCGCCAGTTCTCTGAAAGGCTGCCCGTGTCCTAGATATGATGTCTATAAGGGCCGTGGCGATGCCCTGCGTAGATGTAGTAAGCACTACATAATGGGTAGTCGTCACATGGAAGTCCGCAGTGTAGCGACCCAACCAGGTAGAAAGTCCCACTGAGGAGCACTGCTCTACGGGGTTGCCTCCATAGAGGTCTGGTGGGGAACAGACCAACCACTTTGTGAGTTTGTGCCACAGTGAAGAGGCGAGCAAGTTGTTATTGATAATACAGGGAGGAGACTCTGTCTACAAGCTGTAGGACAGCCTGGGGCGAGCAATATAAGCTTTATTCCATCTTAAGGCAAAACTTGGTTTTCGCCACCCTTTTCCCCAGAGGCGCTCCCCGCTCCCGAATTCTGTATTATATACTTTAATGGTCCTGTGCCGCTCGACGCGTAGTGTATGATGTTGACAGCGGAGCTAAACGGAGCCTTAAATCTTGAATCTATTGTTGTTTCCCTCCGCAGCTAGGCCTCCCAGGAAGACCAGGCGGGGCATTCTTGAAAATCGCACCCCGCTTCGGCTAGTTGTCGCTGCCTGGTTACTGCAGACAAGAGGCAGTCACTCTAGCCCCCATAGTTTATCCGTGACTGAGCAGGCGCCTCTCATCAGAGCCCAAGGGCGGCTTCTAAACTCCAGATTGTCCCCGTCGTGTGATAGATGTACGCTCGGACACCCCCACTTCGCAGCCGTCAATAACGTAACGCGCGATATGAGCGCATGGGGGGCAGGTCAGCCAGCTCCGGCAGAGAGGAGGACCGCCTCAGCCTGGACCTTAGTCCTGTTGAGGTGAGGACTCGCATGGCCCATGCTGGCTCGTGAGAGGCTTAAGTCAACCTCGCCGCCCGCACTCGTTCAGCATTCACAACGCGCACTACTGTAACAGGTGAACCTTTCACCCAGGACAGAAAGTGGGGCTCTCCAACGCGCAAAGGCCTGCCGAGTGGCTGACATAAACAGACAAAGAGTGTTTGTTACAACGACGATCTCAAGACGCCTCTCCTTGAAACTGGAAACTACACCCCACATCAAGATTGATAAGTTATATTACTAACTAAGTCAAAAACTCCCTACATTTAAACGAAACTTGTATGCAGTACATGGACTTACAGGATACACGCAGTCATGATGTGATTCCGCCCTAATTCAATGTCAATAAAAAGCCTTTAGTCTCCGTTAGTAATGAAAACTTTAGAGAGGATTTGTTGTAGGATCCCGCTTTATGGCACAGAAGCGAGAGAAAAACCGGTTTCATGAACAGTTCTTAATAAGCGT